>NC_090910.1:10727500-10873297 GCF_040956055.1 Brachionichthys hirsutus | reverse complement strand
TTTCTCTTTTATTAAGTTGTGTGTTTTGGCTGAGGGAGTTTGATTCACTTTCCCTGCTGCAGCCTCTTATTTCGCTGCATCCTGTTCCGTAACAAGCGCCGTGCCTTTAAAGCCCCTTATAGAACACTTTATACTTTATGAGCAAAAAACCCCCAAAAACAAGTCATTTGACTGGCATGTACAAGTTATATCACTAAATCCGATCTGACTCTCTTCAGAGAATTTGCAGCTTTTACTAAGAAACGAATTATGCAAATAAGATTTTGGATTCTTTAAACGTCTAAAAAGAAAATCCTCGTGCGAGAACGGTGCATTCAGTGGTTCGTGAAAAGCACAGCGCAGAAAGCCCACATCGATTGAGATGGATCATTTAAACAATTCAATTACAGCAAAGCGCCTCGCTAGCGCTAAAGGGATCTCTGCTTTTCATTCAGGTTGCATCGCTGCTATTATGAAGAGCTGCACTGCTGCAGCATCACAACTGTCTGGGCTGGAAATCATCCCTTACAGGACCCCACCCGGTGGTACCGGAGACGGGGCGACGATTTGTATTCTCGGCCACCCGCCCTCGCATCCGAGCAGGATGTGATTGGATGTTTGCCCGCCTTCGAGGCATCAAACCCTGAAGAGAAGCTCAGAGAATATTCTATTTCAATGTGCCACTTTGTAATTCACTTTGGAGAAGCCCTACGGAATCAGATAGAATCTAGAATCAATGGAGCCCCCCGCCCCCCCCCCTACAATCAGAGGGAAGTGTCTGCTGTTCTGTCTCGGATATTAGTCGGCGTTATTGCGAGGATTTCTCAAAGACGAAACCCTGCAGAGTAGCAACGGTCACCAAAAAGCCTACAGAGAACAACCCATTCATCTCCTGCAGCCGTTCCCTGTGACCCCCCACCCCCCCTCCATCTCTTCCAGTTGCTCCTTTATTAGAGGGTGTGAAGTGGCGTTTGAATTTGGTTCCCGGGCCTCCTCCTCTCCTGCCGGCAGGAGCGCCACACGCCGAGAAGGAAATCTGGGCCCACGGAGCGATATTCCACTGATTGATAGAGGATCATCAGACGTTTGCCAGTTTGATCGGGCGTGGAGTTATTTTCAGCAGCGATGTCTGGGAGAGGGAGGAGGGGTCGGAGGATGGCTCATGGGGGGGGGGGGGTACACTCTCCACCACGGCGGCGGCGTTTTGAAAGGCTGTACGTAAGTCGGGAAGCAAAATGCAGGCGATTGAAGCCAAGACGGGCGCAGGTGATGGCGTTGATAGTTAATGTTGAACCCTGGCGGCCCTGCCAGGCGCTTATACCCCCCCCCCCCCCCCCCCATTCGCTGACATCACGTGTCAAATATTTCCATTTAATTTGAATTCAAACCGTCTTTCCAGGCCTAATTAGGACGTTTAGCGATTCCAATCAAAGCGCCAAACACGGCCGTGCAATCAAAAGATCAGAACTTCCCTCTTCCTCCTCCTCTTCCTCCTCCTCCTCCGTCTGGTTGAAGGTGAAGGTGACACCGTCAAGAGGTCGAATCTAGGCCTTAAATCTCTCTTTGTTTTTTCCTGCAAAACAGTTTTGTCCTCCTCAACGTGTAATTTATTCGGCTATGTGAAGTCAGCCAAGTTCCCGTGGCTCATAATGGAGAAGCCTTTTAAATAAATGTGCTCCCCCCCCCCCCCCACCTCTGGAATCCTCATTTCATTTGAAATATTTTACGGTTACGTTGGCAGCGGCCGCATTGAGACAATATTGATAAAAGAGCCGTTTAGCAACGCTGAAGGCATAAAAGTGATAGAATGTTGATTCAAAGGCAGTTTTTCAACACGTTTAAAGTGTGTTCGCTGTAAAAAGAGGTCACATGACCTGAACTACTTCCTGTCTTGGTTAGCTCGTACTCTCCGTGTCTCCGCAGTCATGGTCCTCCTGATTGTGACGATGCGCCGGAGGAGGAAGGAGCCTCTGATCCTCGAGGAGGAAAGGGACATCAGGGAGAACATCGTCCGCTACGACGACGAGGGCGGCGGCGAGGAGGACACCGAGGCCTTCGACATGGTCACCCTCCGTAACCTGAATGTCATCAGAGACCCCAACGTACGGCGAGACGTCACACCGGACACCCCGACCTTCTTTCACTACCCGTCGGGCTCCCGCCCGGCGTACAAATCCCTGCCGGACAACGTTGTCTTCCGAGAGTTCATTTGGGACCGGCTCAAGGATGCCGACGTGGACCCGACGGCGCCCCCGTACGACTCTCTGCAGACGTACGCTTTCGAAGGTAGCGGCTCCGTCGCCGAGTCGCTGAGCTCGCTGGAGTCGCTAAGTACGGACTCCGACCAGAACTACGACTATCTCAGCAGCTGGGGGCCTCGCTTCAAAAAGCTCGCCGACCTTTACGGCAACAGTGACGGCGCCAGTGTTTTCTCATAGCCCCCGAGTGTCTCTCGAAACATTGGGCGGGACCTCCGGGGGAAAGTACGAGTAATTTATTGTCAGAGAAAATGGGGGGGGGGGGGGGGGGGGTTCAAAGACAATGCAAGAGAGATGGAAAGAACAAGACTTTGACTTCAAAGGCTTCCGGGTTTGTTTACCGCCTTACGTGGATTTTTAAAAGTGTGCCATGGCGAGTTTTGACACAAGCGTGGCTCGAGTGAGGAAGAAACCTTCCGTGCAAATAAAAAAAAAGACATTAAAGGTTTGGGATTTGGGCTCCGGTCCAGCCGGCAGGACGCATCCGGGTTGGGGAGGCCCTGCTCTGGCTTCAAGGCATCACGTTGCTAAGATACCCGAACAAAAAAGGGAAACCTCGGTCCTGTAAAGTCCCCGCCGCCTAATTAGGAGTCACACGACTGCTCATGAGAAATGTAGCAATGATTCTTTCTTTGGAGGGGGGGGGGGGGGGGGGCAAGACGGAGCCGCATTATTCATAAACTCTGTCAGGAATATCAACCCAGTACAAAAAGCGGAACACATCCCGTACGGACGAGTCGTCAATGTGTCGAGGAAGAGACGAAAAGACATCGACAATAGAAAAAATAAATTACGGTGGCGTTCGTCACTTTGATGTCTCCGCCGGGCGAAGCGGGAAACGTCTGCAAATGTTGCAATGTCGTGTTTTGTCTGAGTCTGTTTTCTTTCTGCTTTCAAGTTCATTGTATAATTTCTGAGCTCTAATGTAAGACGCTGGGTGGGCGGCTGTTTGGGAAGGATCACTTCTCGTGGTGTTAGATAGAAAGATTCGAGCCACCTATACTCTGGAAGCAACAGTCCTTGACTTGGGCGGGGGGGGGGGGGGGGGGGGGGTTTGTAAGTAAATTAGTTTTGCTTCTGTAGTTTGAAGAGTCCAGCCTATATTGGCGGCGGAAAGTCCGTCGGCGCTGAAAGGAAACACGTGTACGATAATAATCCTGCCACATTGTGCCGCTTTTGTTTCTCCCGCGTAATCAAGTCGCGTTGCCGTTGGGTGTCACGATGTGCAGCTGATGTATATTATTGATTTTGAAGAAGCAGAATTGTGCAAATGATGTTTTTATCCTTTTTGCTGACAATAAAATTGGCGTTCAGTTCCTTAAAAGACCAAAAGGGAATTTTCTTTTCTTTTTTTCAGTCCTCCCGACAGGAATTAAAAGAATATTTTGACATCAAAGCCGACAAAATCCGAGTAACGCAGCCGCCAGGAAGTCGGTGATTGTTTCGATGATGCGTAGTGACGCACTAATAAGACCAAAAATCAATGAAAAGCTCTTTATGGTCTTGCTTTACTTACTTTTACTTTTTACCCGGTAAAATCTCCGGTGAAATTTAATTTCCTGAACATTCAGCTGCGAAGGAGAAACGGGATGGCATCGCATCGTTTCATCCACTTTGTCTACCCTCGACAGGAATCTGACTGTTGGTGTATATTTGGGTTTAAAAGTAGCTGACAAGCGTCTCTTCGCTTGCCGGTGGATCCCGACAGCCCGCCGAGCTGCACGAATACGAGTGACAGAATAATTCACAGTGACGCAAGAGATGGAAACGAACTTGTTCTGAAGCTTGACTCGGTAAATACGTCGCCTCCTCACAGGTAGTGACACAGATTCCAACGCTTTGATGTCAAAGACAAGGTTTGATTAAGTGGGAGTCGGGAGCAACGCCGCCGACGCTCATTAAGAGGCCGTCGGCACAAACCAAATGCAAACGATGGCGAGGACGTTGCCACGGCGACCGCTTGCCTAGCCATCCCAAAGATCACGTGTGAAGCTCGTCAAAAACAGTCAGGGGAAACTCCTGAAGTGCAACTGGAGGACTTTACCACTAAAACAAGGATCTCAGCACGTTTCAAGACAATCGAAAGTACAGGAAACCCGCCAAAATAAAAGCCCACGGACAAATCCGCAAAGTAGCGGTGTATTTTTCCCTTTATGAACCCTCCCTGTACTCGATTACCCTTCCCCCACACGCCTACAAACATTTTGGCTTTCAAATACAAAACTTTCACTCGTCAGCGGAAACGGACCGGCGTCGAAAACTGCTCTGAAAGATATTAAACCTTTCTCCGCTCCCCTCGACTCGCCGCAGGCGGAGGCGCCATCGTGAGAATGACGAGCGTCCGGCTCAAACAAAGACGTCTGATGTAAACTCCGGCAATGATATCGGACGGCCAGATGTTGATTTTGATTGAGCAGCTGTCATTCAAAATCAAAGAGAAGAAGAAGAGGCCGTTGAACGCCTGCCTCCCAGGGGTACTTACGAGCAATCAGCCACCCTCTGCTATCGAGGGCTCAATCTGGACCCGGGTTGATTGCTCGTTGTTGCTCCCGGCGCCTCGGCTCCGGAGGCCCCCGGGCCGCCACAGACACCGCTCAATTCTTATCATAACCATGCATCATCAGCAAATTGCCCCGACAGAGACGCGGCCCGTTTCCGAAGCCGAGGAAGCTGCGTTCAGCCTCAGATTGCCCGCTGCAGCATTGCTAATGGAGTTTGACCCCCTTGGCCGCCAGCCGGTTGGTTTTACCGATCCGTTGGTATTTTCTTTCATTGTGTGATTTTGTTTTTGCAGGAAAGGCGAGATTAACGGGACGTTTGATGCACTTGTGCCAGACTTTTAACGCACCGACTCCCCGGCTGTAATCGGAGGCGTCTTCACATGTAGGTGGTGAATAATTCATCATCATAGACATGAGTAATAAAAATAAAATAAAAAGGCTTTATCTTTTTGCCAAGGTTTATGACATTTACCTCAATAATAAGTCCCCCCAACCCTCCCTTTCCTGCACAGAGGCTGAGAAATATGTTTAAATATAAGCTTAACTCGAAGCCATCTGGGGACGGAGTTCTTGCATATTTATGCGTGTGGGTGAATATTTATTTCTGCGATTACACAGCAGGAAGCAAAAACTCCAAAGAAAGTCTGTCAGGTTTGTTTTATTTTATTTTTATTTTTTATTTTCCTCCTGCGCTGAACAAAATAACAAAAAAAAAAGCCCCCCAGGTGCCTGTTTGGTGGCAGAGAAATGGTCCCTTTGCTCGGGCAACAACTGGACGACCCCTCGCTGGTCCTTTGAAAACGGGAAAAAGGTGGAAGGGAAGATCAAAGGCTGCGGCAGCACCATGTTTTATTCCACGTCTCTCTCAGCGGCGCCTTCAGGAAGAGAAATGTCAGACCTGAGGTTTGTGTGCTCTGTGGTTCCACACAAATTAGACCCGTTCCAGACCCGGGCAATATAAATAATGCTCTTGAGGGGGGGGGGCAACAGCTTGGTCCTTCAGTGCCGAGGGAATTCACGGAGTGGGAAAGTAGGTCAGACCTGCAAGATTCAGGTAATAAGGTGTAAAGGAAGGGGGGGTAATAACTAAGGATGGGGGCATCATTGACACGTCGGGGTTTGACAGGGGGGGGGGGATATGAACTGTGTTCATCAGGAGGAACAGCTCACTCAGCTCTGGCAGCTTGCTCTTATCAGAAAGGTCAAAAGCAGCGAGATCAATTTCAGAACAAAGTCAACCCTCAATCACAATCGGCTCGTTCTAGAGGCGGCGCTCGCGTTTAACCCCCCACCACACACACACACACACACACACAGAAACACACACACAAACACTTATCAAGTGCTAGCTTGTTGCTAACTTTGTCTCTATACCGTTTAACATTTCAATCATCATGACCTCAGCCCCAAAATAAAGCTCGTCGTTCCGTCGTTAGATTATTGCTCAGCCTCGTCGTCTCATGCAAACTACGGTGAGATCGAGGCTCTGTGGAAACACCCCCGGGTTTTGTTCACTTTGGATGGCGTTTCAACCGTTATTGACATTATCTCATTCTGACTCTAATTCTGGTTTTGGTTCCATTTCTGATACTGGATTTTGACTCTGGTTCTGCTCTAATTTTGTTCCGACTCTATGCTGGTTCTGGATCTGAATTCGTCTGACTCTGGTTCTGCTCTGATTTTGTCCCGACCCCTATTCTGGTTCTGGATCTGACTCTGGTTCTGCTCTGATTGTGTATCTTTGAGTCCCAGACAGACAGCGTTTCCTCCGTCTCGGGCTGATTCTGCCGATCTTTGTTTGTCAGACATAATGAATGACACTTTCCTTCCATCTCGCCTCCTGTCATCCTCACATCTACATATTTGTACACGAAGCCGACGAGCTCACAGTCGAGTCGCTGCTTAACGATTCAGCCGCTGGTTTTTAAATCTTCTCTCGGTTTGAGCGTTCCGGCCTTATTTTCCTAATAAAAGCGAATGAGAGGGCGGAATCATCCCGGTCGTATTTAATTGCGTTTGACCAGGTCCCAGCTCGGTGTCGGTCTAATCTCCCCGCAGCACTGTAGTCTGTCTCCCTGGGAGACGGCGGAGGCCGATAAACTTTGAAGCCTGTGCTGAGAACCTGCTCGCTGCACCCTCTGCATTATTCATGGTGCAGGGACTAGAGAATCTTCAAATGGCCTGTCATTTCCTTTTACCCTCCATCACAATGGCCATATGCTGCACAGGCAAGAGGAGCGCATGGGGAAAAGCCATCTCCAGCTGAGCCCAGAATAGGAACACAACCGTAGGAGCCGATACAACTACAGGTAAAACCTGCACGAAAAGATCCGTAAACAAGAGGATGCGTGGAAATAAAGAAAGTACAAAAAGCTGCAGGGGCATATCTCTATCGCACGCCATCCAAAAGTAACCTCCTCCCACTGCCGCCACCCGACGCACGCAGTTAGTGCTGCCTAAGAAAGCGTGACGATATTCCCATATTCCTGCCAAATCGGAATGAGCGCTGGAAAAAAGAAAGTTACGAAAGGACAAACAAGCGGAACAATCAAAAGTTTTTCTCAGAAGGCCCATCTCGAGCTTTGTGGCATTTTCCGGAAAGGTAAGAGCCGCTCCGGCGTAATTGTTCTCGTAGGAAATTAAGTTGTCTCGCTGTGACGCGTGCTTCGTTCCTTTGCTTGTCCTTTTCCCGAGCTAAACGGAGCGCCGCGACAGCGGTGGCGATGCAGGAGTCGCACGGTCTCGAGTTCTTCTCTCAGATCCGTGCCATTTTGTCAGCCAACCCTGAATCCTCACGGCCGGCCGGCCGGCGTTCCTCGCCTGCCGCGCGTTTCCCGGGTTTTTGTTTGCGTGACAGAAGACACACAAGGCACGTCCCTCTGAGAAAATTGGGATTGCCGTCATCCGGCCTCCCTCGCGGCTGCCGTTCGGCGTTAGCATATCATTAACTCTTTCTGGGACCGTTCACTCGTAAAATTAGAGGTCTCCGTAGAAACGGCAAAAAGCAGTTGGCGCGTTGTTGTTGTTGTTGTTTTCAGGAGGGGGGTGCAGAATAAAAGGCGGCGTGGGAGACGGAGACAGATACTTGTATATCGCGGAATTCCGCGGGATGTAAAATAATTTGGCTTTCACAGTGAATATAATTGACATTGTTTTCTCTGACCTTCACCTTGGAATAAAAAACAGCTGACAGATTGTGGAGCGTGATAAAAATTGCATCTATGGTTCCCGAGGGCGGAGATGGACCCTCCTGGAATAACGCTGTCCTTAAAGTGAGGCGTTCGACGGCGGTGTGGAAGCGGCGCCCTTGCTGAATGGCGCCCATGAACTGTGCTGCCTTGATGCCTAACGACAAAACATCTGGCATATTGTTTCTGCGCTGCGACGGAATCGCTGCAGCTGCGACATTTCGTCTTCGTTAATCCCTTGTTTTGACACCTTTAACAGCGTTAAATTGAACGTGTTTTTCTTGTTCCCTCACGCACTGAATAAGTAGATGCTGTAGAGCGAGGCCGTAATTAGAGGTTAAAATACAAACAAGCCACGCAGTGAAAAGCTCTAATACGAGCGGCGGCTTCGTTGATGCCCGGTTCAACGGCTCTTGTTTGGAAATCGTTATTTGTGGTGCGAGTGGAAAGTGCTCAGATATATTACACATTTAATGTACGACACGTCTTTTAAGAATATATTCTAATCCTAATTTTTTACAGTGTAAAGTGATACATGTTTGCGGGTTTTAACATTTGGAAAGTGAGGATGCATTTTGCAGAATATCCCATCCCAGCCTGATGTGGGCACAGGGGCAGGGTACACACACCAGGCTACACCTCGGATGTGTCGCCAGCCTCATGCACTACGGACAATTTGGAATAATCAATTCACGTAAATGGCATGTTTTTGGGAGGAAACCGGCGAAAACCCACACGAACTCCACACAGATTCGAACACGGCACCTTCTTGCTGTGAGGCGACAGCACTAACCACTAAGCCACCGTGCCACCTGCTGACTGCATGTTTGAGGTCAGCAGAGAAATCGAGCACATTTTCGTTGAACGCAGGCGAGACAGTCAGCAGAACTATTCCGGGGATCGGCGTTCCGATGTTGCTGTCTGATTCCTGCTGGTACGTGATCCGACTCCCTGCATCCTGCAGGACGCAGATCTGCATTTCCTCGGCGCTTTGCTGAAACAGCAGCCGAGGTGTCCCCCTCCATTAACAGCCCCTCTGATTTTACACCGCGCTCTGACAGCTCGGCTCGCCGGTGTGTCGGCGGGTGCATGTAATAAATATGTTTGAGTGCATATGCCTGTGATGTACGCCTGGGGACGTGTGTGTGTGTGTGTGTGTGTGTGTGTTTATATTGCATTGCTGCAAGGAGCTCGATTTTCACAACCGGGAAAGTCTGTCTTTATTTTTAGAAAATGTGGACAGCATAATTTCTGCTGGGAGAAAAATGTTGGACTTTACGGGTTACGGCAGGAAAGGTGCACCAGGATCAAGGTAGGAAATGGGATGAGCAATTTGTAACAATCTGGTTTTTGGGCTAAGACGAGCCAGAGGGTGGATACCCTCCCCTGGTTTAATTGCCCAGGGTGTGGCAGTTGTCCACAGGTGAGCTGGATGCAGGTTGGGGACCGAAGGACACAAGTCGTCTGCACGATGCTTCATTTTCCTCTCACGTCCCTTCTTGTGTGTGTGTGTGTGTCACAGTAATATTTTCTAGGTCACGTCTTTTTCACCACAACATCGGTACGAACGGCGCCGGTGGCTCAGACTGGGGGGGGGGGGGGGGGGTCTTGTAAATGCCACGCCGACTTGTCACATCTACACAGAGCACACATCTTTAAGGGCGGGACGGCAACGGTCAAGCGGCCATTTTTTTTTATTCCATTTCCACAGTGACGGCGGTGAAATGCAATAAACTGACCAGAAATCTGCACCCGGGTTAAATTGCACGCCCTTTGAAGTGGGGGGGGGGGGGGGGGCAAACTTCCTCAATGTCACCGTGCTCTCCCCCCACATGCGTTTGCCATGCAGGAAGAGACCGCCGGGCCTGTTTAGTATTCATCCACTTGAGTTTCCTAAAGGTTACCAAACCTAATTAGACATTTATGCAGGATGTTCAAAGGTCCCTCCGTTATTAATGATGTGCTACTTCTGAGGACTGCATCGATGGCTTCTTTTTTTCTGACCCCCCCCCCCTCACAAAGCGCGCATACACAATGGAGACGTCCACAATGCCGGGCGGGGGACCGGCGCCTGGCTCCTCGCCATCGCTGAAGATGCTTGTACACTGTGTAGACTGCATTGTTATGCCGTCGCTGCATGCAGGTCAGGCGGGCCGTCCGACGCGAGTCAACAGCAACACGAAGGGTGACAAACCTTATTCTGGTGAAGCCTCCTTCAAAATAAAAGCATTGCGCCCCTGCATTGACATTTGGTTCGACCGACGCATGTTTACTAATTCCGTATGTCGACTGAACCACAAATTAGGAGGTTCTCAGTCGAGTTGGGAATACTGTACTTCCAGCTCGTCCCGTGAGGGGTCGCCACAGCAACCCAACCGTCTCCACTTCACCCTGTCCTTTGCATCGTCCTCCCCAACACCAGCCACTCTCATGTCCTCCCTCACTACGTCCATGTATAGCCACTGTCTCTCAGCCGTCCATCATGGCTGTCCTCACCACTGTTTCGTAGACCTTTCCCTTCATCCTCGCTGACACTCTCCTATCACAGAGCACGTCCAGCCCGCCTGCACACGATTCTTCACTTCAGGAACATGAAGAAAAGCATCGCGCCGAAGCCGAACGGCGCCTCCAGCTTCTCTTTTCTCTTTAATAAGATTAGCTAAATCTGATTGCCAATTATTTAACAATTACGCCGCCATGTTTACATCCAGTTAAAGGTAGATGTAATTGATAAGACACTCCAAATAATATTTTTGCAGTCTTCTTTCTGAAGAGGCTTCACTAATCACACGCGCACGCTCGGTTTGCGCGAGCGTGCGCGTCTTGACGGCGGAGCGCGTGCTGGGTAATAATAAGGCGAGTGAAAGTGAAGAGGAGCTAAACTTGTGTAAGTCATTTCTCATCTCCGTGCTTCGGCGCCTGTCAGAAGAAAAAAGCTCTGCTTGTTGAGCGATGGCTCAGACGACCAAAAAAGTGAACAACAGACCCTTCGGCTCAGAGGAGGGAGGGGCGGAAAGAAAGAAAAACTGATCACATGACAAGAACAGATGTTTTAAAAGGAGGCCTGACCAAACCAGGAAAGAAGGAAATAAGAATCACATTAATAATCCGTCTGAACACGAAACGTAATAGAGAGCAGGAAAAACAGCACATGCATTGCGTTGGTGCTCGTGCAGTTTGGGAAGGACCTTTCAACGGGCCGCCTTTAATGTCGGGACATCAATCTCTGAGCAGCGCCGGGCCCCCGACAGCAACCGAGAGTAATCTCTTCTTTATTAATGGGACTTCTCACTTCGGACCCGAGGCCTTTGTTATTCCGTAATGGCAGCTTCATACGACAGACCTGAGGTAAGAACAATATGAGTGGATGTGTTATGTATGATAAGTGGGACGTTTCTAAATTCAGCGCCGCCCTTTCAGGAGACGCCGAAAGAAAGAAAGAAAGGAAGGAAGGAAGATTAAATGCGAGGAGATGAGCTCAGCCTTGAAAGTGTTGTTGGTGTATTGATCCATCGACGATTGGCGTGCTTGTGTTAAACACCGGCGGCTAATTCCAGTTTGACTGATTCAAGGGCCTCGTTATTTATAAGGTAACGGCTGAAGCGTCTTCAGAAGGAGAAACGATACCCAACGAGACGCTTAATTAGCCGCCGGCAACGGCAAGAAATTCTTCCTTCTGGGTTTACTTCTGAAGTAGCGATACGTCACCTAGCTGCTACGCCGCACGCACTTTTGGGCGGCGCCGTGTTGCAGCGCTTGTCTGTGGAGAAGCTGCTGTTTCTTGCGACGCATCCTAATTCTGGTTAAGGGTTTCAATGGGGGGCTGCCGCCGCAGCCCCCCCAGCGGCGATCCATCGACAGTCGGACCTCGATCCAAGCATTAGTCGGCGAGGCCACGCCCGAGTCTGACCTTCACCTGGTTAGTCGAAAGGCCAGGTATGCAGAACGGAACAGAAGAGAACAAAGAAACTGACCATTTGCAATGTAAAATAGTAAAATAGTTGGTTTGGCCAGATCCTCCAGCCTGAAACTAAATTCACTTTGAGCATGAATAGTCTTGATCACAATCCAGTTGCCTCAGGCGTGGTGTCAAACTACCCGCCGCCTTGTAAACGGTGCCGAATATTATTAACACCCAAAACAGCCACCAATTAGCCTGACGTGCAGCAAATCATGCATGGCATTATTACTTATTAATTTCATTTTAAAGTCTGAAATTCCCCGAGTGTCTTCACAAATGAGTTGAAGCTCATTAATGGACCAAAACAAGCCAAAGTTCACAAAGAATAACTTCCAGAATGTGTTCCGGAGCAAAAACATCTTTTAACACTTTTGCTGTCAGCTTTCACTTTCAGGGTGATTTCAGCGTTAACGTGTCTGGAATGAGAGACGTTACATCAGAATGTTTGCAGCATTCGAATACCGACCAACCGGTTTCCTCCAGATATTAAATCACCTGTCCGGTTGGATTTATTACAGCCGGACACCGATCGTTAGTCGATTTAATATTTGTGTCATGGCCTCCCGTGTGATTTGCTTCTCTGACCCTGTGCTTCCTTGTCTTGCAGTGTGGGGGCGTGGCCGCGGGGGGGAGTCGGCTGAACGCCTGGAGACACACCTGTCATCCATTTGCCACTTAGAACTGATTGCCATATTGACCCCGCCCTGCAGACGCTCCGGTGCCAACTCGTGTTTCCCCCCAGCGTGATTCTGCCTTTTCTTCCGCGACCATCAGATGGTGTATTTTATTTTGCCGGTGCTTTTTCCAGTGCCCGCCCGCTGTGTGTTTTGACCTCAGCTGGTCAGATTTAAGGGGAAATCAAGTAGAATTTCCAATCAAAGAAATAAACACTAATATTGAACATTTCAATCAATCAGTGTCTCTGCTTACTTTGAATATCTTTTAATTAAATCTAATAATATCTAACACCTTAAACGCACTGCACGGCCACAATCTCACACAAACATCTTAATCTTCATTCCCTATAATTACGTTCACATTACGCGACACTGATTTGATTTCTCTTCAACCAAACCTTAAGGCTCATTACTAATGATTCTTCTTCTTTTTTTCTTTTTTTGTTAAATGGGACTTAAAACCCCTTTCAGGCATCTTTTCAATCAGCTCGCTGGCTGCCAAATGAGAGGGGCCCTCTCAAAGGCCCTCCGGTGAGGGAGGCGGGGGCCTTCGGGATGACTCCGGTGCCACGTTTGGAAAGAGGACCTGGATTTCTAACCTGCGCCAGAGACAAAGTGAAATCCTTCATATCGCTCTAATGGTTATAATTACACAAAGAAAAGAGCTGTTGGGTTAAATTACTCGTGATATTCACCGCGGGTAACGGCAGAATCTCAGGAAGGTTAAATGACTCCAAGAGCTGAATGACTTTTGACATTAAGGTTCTTTTGACGAGGGAATTTGAACAGAGCTTTTGTGGGCAAATCCAATATGGTGCATGCCGGACCACAAAGATTGGTTTTGAAGGAAAAAGGACCTTTGTGAGCAACTCTGTCTTTAGGAGCCATTCTGAGACAACGATTTAGTCTCAAAAGCGACGCTTGGATGGATTATTTCCAACAGTGGAAGCCGTTTGAAGCCCAGTGTGAGCTGCAGCGACGTCTGGAAGCTCACCTGCTGGGCGTCGCACCGAGTCTCTCTCACACACACAACAGGCTTTTAGTTTTTTCTAAATTTGGTTGAATTAGTTCATCAGTGAGAACTTTTTATACTCTCCGGTCCTCATGCTGACCTTCACAGACAGCAAACAGCCCAATTAGTGGATGAGAAGGTGAAGAGGGCTGGACCTCATCCCAACGCAATTACCGCAAGTCATCCCTGGAGCGCCCGCCCACGCAACTAATCATGTAGTGTTTGCCAACAGCGCTATAAAACGACCACGTAGACCGAAGACATGGCATGTTGCATTAGTTTCTTCATGCACAGTACATGGGCTGCCGTGTTTCTCCAGAGTTAAACGTCTTTTAAAGCATTAGAATCAAGCATTGGCGAACCTTTTTGCCTCCTTCCCTGCTTACTTTGACTTCGCTGTTGCTGTTTGGCTGAAGCGGGAGATGCTTCATGATGGGCGGGGACTTAGAACAGGAAGTCATATTATGGAGGACGTGATACAGGTCAAAATGTGTTACTAAAAATAGCGATACCTTTCTGTGTTTGACCTTTAAATGAGAAGGGAGTGACTATTCGGATGCTTCCGGTGTGGCTAAAAGAAAACCTTGTGTTTTGGTGAAAACAGTCAACTCTAGAACGGAAAAAGGTACAAACACACTTTTCCTTTGTGATGAGAGAAGAGACTTTATTCTTTCATTTGGTAGTCCTGCTGTTTACATAGTCATAGTACACAATGTTCTGTGGGTCCT
This sequence comes from Brachionichthys hirsutus, assembly GCF_040956055.1. Classification (NCBI taxonomy): domain Eukaryota; kingdom Metazoa; phylum Chordata; class Actinopteri; order Lophiiformes; family Brachionichthyidae; genus Brachionichthys; species Brachionichthys hirsutus. Next base: position 10,858,993 of record NC_090910.1, on the reverse strand, counting down.
GAAATATGCTGTCAAACGGGCTGGCGCTCGGTCCGACTGCGCTGAATCTGGCTGGCATTGAATGAGTTAATATTAGAAACTTTAAATGGAAAGGCGGTTCTTAGATCCATCCTCAGCGTTTGGCGTTTAGCTTCAGCACAACAGCCGAGCTCGACACTTCCCGAGCAGCCTGTCCAACGCCAGCGAAGCGTTACCGGGCTGGCTCGGAGCAACGAGCAAACGGAAAAGCTGCATTCCCCCCCGGCATGGACAGCTTTCCGGCCTCTTTGCGACTAATTGTTTTGCTTTTCCAGCGAAAGCCGCCCTGAGCCGAAGAAGTTTTCACCGACAAGAGCAACAAACACTCGATCCAAACAGCATCCAGGGGCTGCGAGCCAAGCTGATGCTCCTGAAAGCAACAGACAGCGTGACACCTGGAGGACAAATGCCGGCTGCAGGACTTTTCACAGAGGAAACTCCGATCGGGTGATTTCTGGTGGTTCTTCAACCTTTTTGGGTCAAAGTGAAATCGCTTCCGGGCCGCACAGCAACAATTCCAGAGATATTTGGGTCTTCTTTACGACACCGACAACACAGTCCGAGGAAGAAATACAACCTCTGGAGTCAAAATGAAATACTCTTTGCCCCCTCAACACATTATATATAGGAGTACAATAAATATATCTGCCCTTCGTGTACTTGATAAATACTGCAGGATTCCTCTTCCTTCACATCATGCCCTGTTTGATGGCGGAAATCTTTTACAGTGTGCTGCATCGCCGCCCACAACTCTCCAAGCAATCCCATTTTCTGCCAGGCCTGGTTCGGCCTTGATGTGGACCCACATATCCTCACTGGGGTGACGACCCGCTGACTAAACGGGTCGTCACCAACAGGCGGCGCAGCTCAGACCAGAACGGTTTATTTTATTCCATTTCATCCGACAGTAGTGATGCCTTATTCTGCCGATAGCCTGGCTGAGCTAACGCCCTTCTGCCTGTGGCTTCGTATTCACCACGAGGAAACTTCATCCAACGCAGCACGACAGGCATGTTTTCAGGTGCTGAACCTATGCAGCCCATCGGCAAATGTTCCGGACCAGCCCACCGTGCAAATATTTAGGAAACAGATGGAGGAGAAATGAAACAAAAGCTCTTCAGAATGTGGTGTCCTCCGCTCTCACCCCGTACCAAGGGGTGAGCCTTACCAGATGGGGTCTGGGATGATTAGAATGTTGCTCAGGTACAAACTCAACTGACTCCAGTGAGCTCAGGGACCCTGCTGAAGACCCTGACCCTTCATACGCAAAGGTTCTTAGGCAGTCAAACGGGGCGGCACAAGGATCCTGATCAGCCTCTTCCAGCCGGTCCAGAATGAACTGCCGGAAGACCTCGTCCTCCGGCCCGATGAGATGGGACTCCCGGAGCGACATCCGTATGCTAGCCCTGACAGCCTCCCTCTTCAGCCTCCTCTCCTTCCTCCTGGGATGGGGGCGCAGCGGCACGGCGGGCTTGCAGAAGTCCAGCTCGGCTCCCAAACCCCCCGCCTCGCCGTAATAGAGCACCTTCTGAGAAACCGTTTCGGGTAGCTCCAGCTCCTTCTCCTCCGCCTTCGACCCCTCCTGCTTCTTCCTCCTGTGTCTCCTCAGCGCCACCGTCAGAATCGCCAGCGCTGCCAACACAACACAACCAGAGAGACCATTACGGTCAAACAGCAGGGCGGGACGGAGGCATGCAGGGGGGCTCAATCAAAGCAGCCACGTTTCTATTTCTATCAATTGCTGCTGAAGCCAAAAAAAAATCTAAATTAGGGTGTTATTCAGTCTATTTTTTCTAATTTCATCTCAGTCGTAAAGAGAGACTTCGTATTTTATTTGCTCCATGTGGCTCAGAATGCTAAACCAGTGGTTTGTATTGTCGCTGGGTATCGCTCATCCGACGGCGTGTTAGCCTAGCAGGTATCGTCATTAATCTTTCATGTGATGGGCGCAGGAGGACGCGAAGCAGCCGAGGTCATAATAAAGCTCTTCACTATGCAAACCCATCAATGTCCCAGGACGGCATTGCTACTGATCTATTGCAAGCAATATGCTCATTATCTGAAATCATTGCTCTGCAAGCTTTCAGCATTAAAAAAAAAAGAAAAAAGTGTTAAAGGGACACTGGTGAGTTTTTTAAAAGGGGGGTTTCAAATGAAATCTGCGCATTTGTTAATGTTGTTGTTGTTTTTTTTGCTGTTTAACACACGTTTTATGTACTTGCCAAGGCGACGAGAGGTGGAAGTGGTCTAGCTCAAAGATCTGCTGGAAAAGAAGGATGTTTTATAACACATTGTGAGCGTTGGTCCAATAAATGGCAATAATCAGTCTTTCCTGGAGCCAAATACATCAGCTTATTAAAAACGACAACGAATTAAGCCATTAGAGCCGCCTAAGCATTATCCAAGAGTGAGAATGTTCCCTATCCTCTAGAGACCACCCATCCTCCGTGAGCAAGAACAGGAAGACGTCGGCGAGGGAAAGCTGCCTCTTAACAGGCAGAACCCTCGAGCAGGTCCACGAGTCAAGGTGGAGGGTTGGGGATGAGAGAGCGAGAGCGAGAGACATTAACATAATACTTATGCGTTCTTGCTTACCGGCGAGTGTGACCAGGCAGACGGCGAGCCCTATGAAGGTTTGCAAGCTGACCCCCATGGACAGGGCTAGGGCCTCCACGCCCCCTGAGGGGCAGTGTCCCGCAGGGTGGCAGCTGCAAACGCTGACGGTCAAAGTGCTGGTGCTGGAGAGAGCTGGAGATCCGCTATCTGCGATCACGACGGGCAGGAGATACTGGCTTCGGTCCTTCCGGGTGAAGGTGCTCCTGCGCGCAACGATGCCGGCCGTGTTGTCTTAAAAGTGAAACCAGAAGAGACACTTCACAGTTTCCCCTTCATGATTAAATGCAAGCACTGCCTGTAAATGTGAGGGGATATTTTTGGAGAAGTCACAGCCGAATAAAAAAGGTGAACTGTCACATGTAGGGTGATTTAAAAATACATTCCAAGCTCCACCGCAAGGCCCCACCACCTTGTCAAATGACATTTTCTGTGTGCGTGAAAACGGGGTTCCCCGTGTAAGATTTACTCAAGGCACTCAAACAAAAACTTTCTTGGAGTCAAATGAATCATTTGAAAATGTGTTTCCTGAAAAGAGCTCCCTCTAAAATTCATTATTCATCCTCCTCGTTCCTCTCGCTGACTGGTCCTCTTGTGGCTAACCGCTCATACTTTGCACCTGCATATGTTTTATTCTGACTTTCAAACGCTGCCTCGCGCTTCACGGTTGAAGAATGCTGTTTTGTTCTATTTTTTTACTGCCCATTTTCACACAAACTCTCCAAGGGAAACCATTTCAATGCTTGACCTCGAGAATGTCAAACGCAAAAATTACAACCTACGGAAGGATTTAGCTCAAACGTACAAAATGCTTCTTAAATTTCTAATTCTTAAGTTATGCAGCTGCTTGTGAAGATTAGGATTCAGCTGTGCCAGTATTCCAGAGTTACAAATTCAACTGTTTCCATGTATTTGCCACACAGTTTGATCTGTGACTTCATACCATTAGGATCGCAGCAAAGTGGCTTCCAGGCAGTCGTCTTTATCATCCCGTTTGTCTCCAAACATTTGTCATCACTGCCGGCCGAACCCGCGCTCTTTAATACCTTATAAATAATATGAGCCTTTTATTGTAGGGTACATTGTGACTTTATAAAAAAAATACAAATAGTTTGACATTTTGGGAAAAGTGTTTATTCGCCGTCTTGCCCGGAGCGACGGGAGAAGATCAATATCAATTTTTGCTTGAAGTGTGCTTCCCCAAAAATGTTGCAACTGTTCTTTTAAAGCTGGGATTGCTAAAGTCGGAGAAAGATTCTCCCGAGGTCGCCCTCAAAGAGGCGTCGTAGCTTCGGCGGAATGAAATGAAAGGTTTGGCTTATTTTAGGCCCGTGAAAGCCGCGGATGTCAGAGTTCCTTTCTTTTCAGATAATATCACTTATTTATTTCTAACAAAAAAAACGAAACTGGAAAAACATCAGCATATACTTAAAATATACTGTAAAAGAAACCTCTGTCCCAACTAAATGGTGAGCAGACCTGGCCAGCAGACGTGACGCTAAACGGGTGCAGCGCATGAGGTGAGCATTACCTTGATTGTCTCTAATCGTGAAGTTTGGATTGACGCGCTCGTCGGGAACCATTGAGAAGTAGAAGTGATGTCCTTCCGCCGGCTCGTCCGGATCGACGGCGCTCAGCAGCTGAATAAGCTGAGAGACGCAATGAGGTATCACAAAAGGAAATATGAACAACGCAAGTGTCACAGCAGATTTAGTGGGACGTTAGGACCCTAACAGCAGGTGAGCCGCAGGTCAACGGCGTGGCCGAAATGCTGAGCACAACGAACTGATAAATCTAAAATCATGAGCTTCATAATATACATACTTCCCCCGCCTGTGTCCCCTCGCAGATATATGGCTGGTAATCTCTCGCCAGCCTTGGCGCGTTGTCGTTTACGTCCAGCACTTTGATGAACGCCGCCACGGAGGAGGATAGATGGTTCTGCGCTGCAGTAGGGAAGAGATAGAAGACGGTGTTTGCACCCACGGCAGGCTAACTAGCTAACGCAGAATGATCATCGGTCCATTCTACACAACGCTGCTGCAGAAATATTCCTGGCAGGTTCTGATTGAGGACAAAAGATTCATCCTTACTTGTTTCCTTGGCTTCGAAGGTCAAATTGTGCCAATCTGCAGTCTCTCGGTCCAAAGCCTTAGCAACGGTCACGGTCCCGTTGCCTGGGTTGACTTTGAAAGCTTTCGTGATATCGCTCCTTTTGTCGATTGAGTATCTGTAAGAACAAACGGACACATTTAGCGTTAGCCCTTCATAGTAAGTTTCCTAAGAAAGAAATATTTGCTTGTTATTGCACAGGTCTTTCACATCTAACCGTCATTAATACAAGTGATTAGAACTCCATGGTGGATGAGAGTCACCGGGATGGAAAATACGCCAAGTAATGAATCATTTGTGCGAGCCGCTCTGCTGATAACAAAAAGAAAAATACGTCAATTCGATCAAAGCAAATGTAATCATATTTGGAGAAGTGTGTAAACTCCAAAAATGTCAGCCAAGAATTCATTAATCAATGAGAACCCGTCACCAAAGGGACAGTAAGAGACGCTCGGCTGCGGATGATATGCAGCACCTGCCACTCTTAAGCTCTGCAGAGATGGACTACAAGCACCGACGTCGCTGCCGTCTCCTCTGCAACGTGCCCCGATTGAAAGTGACTGCAGATCTCAATTCCACATGACACCTTGTAAGGTGCTTTATGACATTCCCACATCCCGACCACGTCGCTTTGTGATAATACCACGGCAACAGATAGAAAAGCCTGTGAGGTATAAAAAAAAATACTTTTTTTGTCATGATTTATTCAGTGGGGCTCATTTCCTATTAAAATAATATGAGATAAATATGACCATGTGTCGGTTATCCAAGGGTAAAAGAGCACTCAGAGCGCAGACCAAGTAAGTGTAAGTGTAACCCCATTAAAAAAAGCTAAAATATGGATAATATCCGCAATCCGGATCTGATCGGGATGGAATTCGGACCCCCGCCCTACATGACGGTGTCAAATTCCATAAACATCAGTCAATGATCGGCTGAGATATTGAGGAACACGTTATAAAGCTCCATTGACTGCAATGTTAACAAAACAAAAAAATCGAAGTGATCCAGAATCCACGATCTCTTCTGGATCCAAACAAAAATGTAATCATCTGTTTCTGGTAACATTCCCAACATTTCCTGAAAATGTTATTGGTAACTTTTTGAGATATCTTGTGAGCAGGCAGACAGATAAACGCCAGCTCCTCCTTTGAGGAGGTAAAAACGGATGCACCCAGCCAAGAATATTCATTGAAATGGAATTTTTTTTTTCCACCCAGTGGAGGAATCCGTCTCGGGCATGACATTGGGGACGTCACCAGAGTCAGATCCCTTTCCCTCCTGCTTTACCTGACAGGCACATTGACTGCGTCGCTGTCTTTGGCGCTGATGATGCCAACCACGGTTCCCACCACCGCGCTTTCTGGAACCTTCCAATTGTAGACCGGCGAAAGGAAGACGGGCAGCTCGTCCACGTCCTCCACAACGATCTTGAGGGTCGTTCTGTCGCTGAACTCGTCCAGAGTCAGAAACTTTGTGTCCACGTGATCGTTGCGCGCCTCCGCGGCCATCACGAAACGCCGTTTGGTCTCGTAATCCAAAGGCTGCGAAGAAAAGAAATACTTGCAAGCAGAATTGCTCATCATGACTGAGGCTTTTCAGAAATGTCCCACCGCCTGCTATTTAAATCAGAACATTCTTCTCACGAGAGCAGAATGACTCAGACAGGATTTAGTAAATGTCAATAAGCTACCAGCTGTGAGCGCACGCTTAAATAATGCTGTGTTTTCGATTAACACTCTGATGCTAGTAATAAGAAAACAGCATGCAAACCATTACTGCATTCCCAAAATGATTCCCAGTCAATAATGTTTTTTTTTAAATTATTATTATCGCAGCATCTAACTTGAAGTCTCCTGTGCGACGACAGACAAGAGAGAAAAGCTGGAGAGTAATTCATGGAAGTTAGCGACTGTTTAGGCCTCAGAAGCTAGCGTATTATTTTGTGAAGTTGTTTGAATTTAGATGGAGGCAGGCTAGCAGCATCCCGCCATTTCCAGTCTTAGCCGTAAGCTAACTATCCGTGTGATTTCCTTCACGCCCAACCGTTGCTCTGGCCGTTTAGCATTAATGCCGCAGTGTTCCATCATTTAGCTAACATATGGGCTATGTAGGCTAATTTAGCCACGATAACAAGCAGTCACATGTGGCAGGCAGATGAAATTGTCATTTTTAATGCATATTCCTTTTTTCATTGTCTCCATTTGTACCTGTGTGGTTTGACGTTAGCGCTGCTGCTGTCTCCTAGCTGTTTGTTAGGATCAGTTGGAATGATTTGTTCATAAAACATTTTATTGGATATGTTAAATACAATTTTAACCGCTGGTGATTGGTAATAAAAGCCTTTGAAACATAGGATCAAAAACCTTTCGTATTCACCTTGGCTAGCAGTATCATCCCTTCCTGTGTCACTGGGTCGGTCTTGATTATAAAAGTGGAGCTTTCCTCCAGATCATCCTCCAGGCTGTAGGTCATTTTGGCATTTAGACCAGTGTCTCCGTCCTCGGCCATGATCCTGCCCACTGTGGTGCCAACAGCTGCATTTTCAAGGACCACGAAGGTGTACAGGTCTGAAGAATGAAAGGATGCTTTAAAAAATTATACACGCTGACAGAATTAGCCCAAGAAGTGGAATGTTGGGTAAGAATATCAAAAGGAATGCAAAATCAGGATGATGGCAGCTTCTGCAACCCCCCCTCCAAAGAAAAAAAAGTTTGTCTACTTAAAAGCCTGCAGACGCAACTTCACAGAAAGTTGTTAATAGCAACTCACGAGAGTTTGCCTGTGTGCAAAGCGATAAGAACAGAGAACATTGTGGTGGAGGGTCAATTTGTGTGAGTCGTAGATAGATGGTGGCAACTCCACATTATCTCATCCCGACTCCAATAAGAAGATGAGAAAATGTGATTGTCTTTGAAGGACTCTGTTTGGATGCCTGGACCTCAACAGCAACCAGCTGCCCCTTAAAGAAAACTAAAAACAAAAAAATACAAATCCCTGCCTGATAATAATTGATAATAATGTCACAAAACAGAGGTCACGGTTCAAATTGAACAAAGGTCGGAGCCCGTGCAATATTTATCAATCCTTTTTTAATAAAATTAACATGAATGTTAATGTGACATTAACAGTTTAAAGTGTCGTCCTCGTGATCCCGTTGCTGCAGGATTGATTTCTTCCCTGGGCATTCATTCAGCGAGTTTTATCGCCGCAAAGGTTTCGCTTGCTTCCAAAGGTCATGACAAATGTCCTTTCATGTGTGAATGATTAAATTCATCCAGTGGATGACATACGTGTGTGTGCGTGTGTGTGCACGGTGATAAACGCAGCTTCTCCTTCTGCCTCCCCGTCTCTGACTTGGACTTTGGTTGCTGTCTACATAGCCGAACAATCAAGGACCAGATGTGGCAATGGCATCACAATCCGCCCACGGCCACTTCCTTAGGTGTGATTTCAAGCATTTTCTCATTGCCTGTAATGCCTTACTTTCCCGCACCCCTTCTTTGGGTTTGTTTTGTCCTTGCTGGGTGTTTTCGCATCGTGTACGTGACTCACGGTGCTGAAACGTGGGTCCGTTGTCGTTGACGTCAGTCAGGCCGACGGTGACCGTGGTGGAGGCGGAATAGCCGCCGCTGAGGCCCAGCATGTCCTTCACCTGCACCACCACCAGGTACTCCTCCCTGGCCTCACGGTCCATGTCTGGCAAAGATGTTAGGATAATACCTGCAAAGAGGAAACGCACCTCACCGAGATCAGTTTGTACACGCTTTGTGTTTGCCAGATTTAATTCGTAAACTTTTCCACAAGAAGGAGAGAGAAAAACTTGATTCGATTAATTGATTTTTTCAGTACGATTTAATCACTCAGCGAAAAGCACCCTACAAATACATAGAGACAAGTATAGCCGTCGACTTATGACTCGTTCATCTTCTTAACCGCTTTGTGCGTTACCGGGTCGCAAGTCATGCTGGAGCCTATCCCAACAGTCAACGGGAGAGGTACACCCCGGACAAACCGCCAGTTCATCGCAGGGGCACACACACTCGCACCTATGGAAAATGTATTGTAACTAATGCACCTAATTTGCATGTTTTTGGTGCTGGGAGGAAGGCAAACAACCCACGCAGAGAGCGCACTCCCAGGTCGGATTTGAACCTGTGACCTTCGTGCTGCGAGGCACAGTGGTTGCGCTGTCATTTCAAACACAGAGTCCAGTCTTGTTTTGCTTTGCTTTTCGGCAGCCTTTCGCCGGAGAGAACGCCACAAAAGAGCGCTTCATAAGGTGTCATGCCGAGGTAATGGCAGATCTCCACAATAATTGCGGGTGAATTGTGCACTAGAAGCACCTCGGCAGCTTGTAGAAAAGACTTGGATCAATTCATTCTTTTATTTGTTGAGGAACATTAGAAATGACATAAACTGCTGCCCACTACCCAGCAGAAAAGTTGCAATTGGGTTGCTTTAAAAAGTAAGATTTGCGCTTTAACTTATTGCATTTATTTGAATTTCTTTATTTAAAGTCAAGGTTTTATCCCCCCTCCCAACGCCACACAGTCCAGGCCAACAATGTGTGTGGGAAGCTTCGCTACTGACCTCCTCATTGCACAAGCAAATAGTGAGAATGTTTCTGCATCGGCAACCGTTGAACCAGCAAACACATTTTCCCACTGCCCTGAATGAGTAGCTGAATCTGTCAATAGTTGTTTTAGGCGGCAACGTTCCGGCGGGGAGGTAATACATTTTCCAAAGTGAGAAATAGTGTCTGACTTTTCACAAGTGACTTAGGCCGGAGGGACGAGGCCTGAAAACAAGGCCTGTGTCGGTGTCTTGAAATTTAAAACATTGTCCTCCCTCCTGTTTTTAAATCCCTTTATTCCGCCTCCCCAGGAGCACAGACTCTGACTATCCAGAGGTTCGCAGACGACGAAAGGACAATTCACGCTAATCGCGCTACCTGTCTTTGCCTCCACTGAGAAGTACGGCTCCCCCTGCAGGATGGAATAGATGAGTTTGGCATTGTTTCCGAACGCAGGATCGTCCGCATCGGTGGCCGTCACCTGCGTCACCGTGGTCCCTGTGGGAGGAAGCGGATCGCTCCGTCAGCGTTAGCTCAGGAGGCAGTTCCGGTCGACTGGGGGGAATAAAGTGATTATGCCACAGTCCCGCAGGAGTCTGCCTAGCTCAGGGAGGGGGGGTAGTAAAAAAGGAAAGAGGGGAGGGGAGGGGTGAGAAGAGGGATGCTGACAAGGGGGAGGAGGAGAAGGTTGTTCAGGTGCATGTGACAGCCTCCCCAGTCCTACAGCAACATCTCTCATCCCTTCTACTTCCCCTTTGTTTCCTCTCCTTCACACTCCGATTCAGGTTCACCTCTCTCTCTTTCACACTTACCACCCTTTTCTCCGCTCGCCATATCCTTCTCCTCACCTTGTTTTCTTCGGCACCACTCATCTCATTCTTTTCCTTTTTTATTTATTTTTTCCGGAGAGCACTCTGTTTTCCTCTCACAGGCAGGGATTTGCTGCAGCATGTCTTATTTTCAGTCACTCCAACCTTCCCCTCTCACTTTTCTCTGTTCGACTTGAAATACATTATGATTTATTGCGAGGGAGATGCTATGCTGCAAAAGCACATTACATAAAAATTGAAATGGTAATGTTTCTGCTATTAAAGGGCAGCAGATATAATAACATGAATTAAATAGTTTTAAGGCAGCCAACCTATGATTCACAATCTCATTTAACAAAAGGGGATGGGTTAGCAGAAATCAACATACCAATTGGACTCATCTCAGGGATGCTGGACACGTATGGTTCATTCTGGAACCGGGGGACATTATCGTTGATGTCCTGCACCTTGATAATGAACTCTGATTGGGGCTCCTCCGGTTCGTTGGACCTCCTGTTGATGGCTTGAGCTTGAAGGACATAGAAGGCCTTTTGTTCTCGATCGAGCTTCTTCAGCGTCCGGATGTCACCGGTATACTCGTCTATCTGGAACACGTCACCGGCGCCTTCTCCAGATAAGACGTACCTGATGGACAAGTCGCCTCGGTCCGAGTCAGACTTGAGCTGCAAACAGTGGAGGGGATATGCAAGCTTGATTCTTGTAAACATTGTCCTCAGAGGGAAGCAGAACACATTGCATTTTCAAAAGTAAGCACCGTATCAAGGACATGGAGGACATTCAATCTGAAGTGGTACCTGGCCAATAACTCGCGGCGTGGGATCTTCCTCTGGGACAAACAGTTGTTTCCAGATCCAGCCTCTCCTCAGGCGACGATGCAGATTAGAGGACCTTTGGGGCAATTGTTGGGCTTCCACACCCGGAGCACCTTTCATATCGCTCAATACTCCACCAGGAATCATAGAAAATACCATTATCATTGCCCAAACACTCTCAATGGACCTTTTTACTGTCCATATGTGCATTTCCTCATCCTTCCCCATGGTGAGCCGACAGGTTAGATGTATCAGCGGTCCGGTGCTTCAAACTCTTCAATCAACAGTACAGTAATTCATGGTCCCAGCAGCGCTCCGTCTTGTTATGATGTGGTCTGTATGCATGCCCGTGTCTCTGAAATAAAAGTTAACAATTTAATTAATGGTTGCTGTGAGGAATTTCCAGCAGTGCAGCGATATTGCAAAATGAGAAAATTGCAATAAGCGGCAGTGTAGCAAAGAAACTAAGATGTTTAATTACATGTAGCTTTAAACAAAAGAAAAGCACTTAGTGATTTTAATTAAGTACATTTAAATTGCATATCTGAAAATAGATTCCAGCGAGATGAAAGGTAAATTTACCCGTCAAATATCTCCATTTATCTCACGTAGGACAGGAAATTAACCCCATATTATCATTAAAGACAAAGCAAATGTGATCCCGACACTTTGGGGGCTCTGGTAAGGTCAAACGTTGCCGATCTTCTACGTATTGCAGGCAACAAAATGTCAAGAGCAAAAACATCTATAAGGGAAATACAACTTTGTCTCTGATCATCACCAACACAGATTACAGTTTACCCCTAGAAATATAAAAGTTGCAGTAATAGCGTGAATACAAACTTTATCAACGTCGGGTTGGATTTTAATTAAAGATTCTTGTATGCCGACGATGCCCTTTTCTACTTGACTAATATGTTTAGAAAGTATGTAGGGTGGTGTAAATAAAGCTGCTCTATATGTTCAAATTAACCGTACAACAGGAAGTAGGAAAAACAGACTTGTATTTCCATTTTTTTGTGTTCCATCCGGCAGTCGAGAGACAGGCCTCTGTTTTAAATTCAGACAGTGCCCTGCATTGTGCTTCATGTAGGGAGGGGGGGCTGAGCATCATTCCGAAAGCATGACATCGCGCGCAGCTGACTAATGAAGACTTCTAATTAGATCAATGTCTCCAAAGACATGGAAGACAGAGACACGCATGCCTCTGACAAAGTACGAGTCGAATCAATGCTCCAATTATACTGTGCAGCAAGATCAGGGTCAAAAGTGTGAGGGCGATGAAAAGTCAGACGAGACAACAAATTAGTTAGTAAATAAATTATTCTGAAAAGATGAGACAAAGTTAATTCTCTTCAACCATCACATTTCCTTAAAATGCTTAGGTTTAGTAGCAATAACTTTATTCCAACATATTACTGTCAAAAATACCAAAAATACTACACCAAAACTGTCTCATGCTACATTTCAAAAGGTGCCCAGACTCGGCAACCTCCTGTTTCCTTTTAGTAAATGTTCGGTTTAGTTCATGAGTAATAAAATTTGCCTCAGCTGGGGGTTCGTGAAACTCAGACTTTTGTCTTAAAGTAGTTAATGTTGAAAAGCAACGCAAATTATTTGTCTAGACAAGAAACCCGGTGCCAAACCTTATTGCTCTCCAGTCAGGCAGCAAATCGTATATCTTTGGGATAAGTTTTTATCAAGGACCAGAAGTTGGTATCGTCATAATTCTAAACTGTGCCAATTCCTTTTCGCCGGCGGAATGTTGAAACATGGAGTCTGCTGCAGGATGTTGCTCCGGCAGCCTGAGAAGTAGCAGTGATGTGATTTAAAAACTTATAATGTTTGTGTTTAATCTCCTAAAAGTCAATTAGCCATCATAATCGATTTGTAATGAACTTATAAAATCTATTACTGATGTGAGCTTTCGCTTCTGAACTCTAGTTTCGATGAAGGATGTGAAACATGTCTCTGCTTTTGTGCGTCCTCATGTCTCGGATTAGTGGCCAGTGAATCGTGAGCAAAGCCCGATGCACAAACCAAACACCTCGAGCCAAAGCTAGACAACCGCCCTCCACGATGTTGCACCTGCTCAGCCGCCAACACGGCAGGAACATCCACTTAAAACCGTCTTGGGGGGCATTTGTCTTTACTTATGGTTGGAGCGGCGCACCGGTCAACAGATGTTTAGGTGCCGATTTAACAAGAGGGGACAATGGGCCTGCTAAAAAACTCCTAGCGCCTTGGTCCGTAAATAGCAAATGCATTAGACAGCGGGTAAAACACGCCCATGTGTGACAGGTATCTTGATTAAAATGCTGGCAAAAAGTAAAGTAAAATATGATAGATGGAAAAAAAAGAAAGAAAAAAAAGCCAGAGAAAAACAGAAGGATAGAGCAAACGACTGAACGCTGAGCTCAATTTCTGCCCCTCAAAGGAATTCTCATTTTCCACGACATGCATCGTATGCAGAGTGCCCTGCGGTTGGCAGCCATTCATTACCTCTAATAGGCCTTCCTCCCATTTCCCACAGACTTCCTGTAGCCTGCGTGTGCAGCGCGCCGCCGCGTGACAGGGCGACAACGAGCTGCAGTCTCGCCGTGTTGAGCACTAGATGCGCTGAGACGTACGGCGATGTGTTCCGTGTCGCGCCTTTGATGGGAACGGACGAGGTTAAAAGTGCTTCGTGTGAAAAACGTTGTAATGCGGCGATAAAGCACGGCGTACGGGCCCAGCCGATGCTAACTGCTACGTGACGCCGCCGGGTTCATGTGAGCGTTGATTAAGTTGTTTTCATGCATCAGTCGTCTGACTTGGTCTTATCAGAATAAGGGGGGGGTTAATATGAAAACTTGGAATGTGACAATAGATCTAATCTAAACTCAAACCTCTCATTTAACCTCAGCTACTCGCAGTCTGGAAGGAAACTCCATCTGTTCAGCCTCGCGTGTTTAAGATCAGCCTTCCCAGACACAATATCCTTAATTGGTCATCAGGGAGCTTATTGAGAGGACTTGTTGTTGTTTTTTGGCTCTGCAAAACAAATACACTGACATGTAATTTGTGTCTTAAATCAGGACCTCCAGGGACTGGTGGCGAGAACACCGGGGGCTGGAGGGGGGGGGGGGGGGGAGTCAAGACGGCATGTAAATGCAGATAAGTAATTTGTTAGATTTTATTATGTTAAGCAGATTTCATTAATGTTGAGCGCGTGTGGCGCTTTCCTCTGACAAGGATCGGCAGCGGGGCTACTTCCTGTTTGTTTGTCGCCTTTATATTTATCAAGAAATAATTAACTGATGCTTCAAAATTAGAGAAACGAGCAGGTTTAAACACGAGTCAATTATCTTTGGACTTAATTATAAGATTGTGGCAAAGATTCAATTTAGGAATTAAAAAACACGGAGACAAACCTCAAAGAGTTGTTTATCGGCTTTAAAAAACCACTTTGTTGTTCCGCCGGGGTTTTATTTTGTGTGCTGACGACGCTCTGCTGTATTTATACTTCGCTCTTTACTACCCTTGAATGCATGGAGCAGAATAATGGACAGAGTTCAGTAAGAGCAGGTCTGGAACAGTCCATTGAAGGTCACGGTCACACGCACTGTTCAAAGGAAGAAGTGGCGTTGTTTATCTCAACACATGTATTTATACAGTAGCAGCCGCTGACCATTTCCTGTACGACCTTCACCTCGAGCCGATTCCTTTATACCGCTGCATAAATCACTCCGAGCAACAGCCGACCGTTTATTATTACATCCCATTGGAAATAGCTCGAGTGGTTTGCTCCACTTTGACTGCAATTACATTATGAAAAGCATAATCGCTTTCTGGTAAAAACACACAGAAAACAACAACAGACCAGTGCAGTCGTAAAGTCAAACTGCCGCGAGCCACACGGGTGGTAATTCGACAACCCCCCCCCCCCCCCCCGTAAGACCCAACGCGTCTCTCAGTGTTGTCCGTGCACATCCGTCTCATAATTTGGACTCGCTCCAGCATCGGTCGGCTTAACCTTCCGATTGGGGCCTCCTGCAACCCAACCTTTAAAGTACGAGTGAGAAAAGCGGCGTGGAAATGAGCTTTCACGATGATCGACGAGGAGTCCAGCTAAAAGAAAAAAAAGATTCTAGACATCCGCATCACTTAGTTGCACTTAATTAATTATAGACAATAAATCAGAATTGTCTTTAAAAGAAAAGACGAAACCCCAGATGTCTCCATGAGATAGAAGAAAATGACTGATCACTTTTACGACTCATGCAAAATGTATTCTTTCACGACCCCCTTCAGCCTTTCTGCTGCTTTTCTTTTTGCCCTTTCTATCCCTCTATCCCTCCGCTCCTGGATAACACAGAATAATTGCCTCTAACCAAACCCATCCTCCCGCCGGATGGATTCTCACCCACCTGTTCTTGTGACGCCGCTCGTCACCCGGCGCCGTCAGGAGACATCGTTACGCAGCGTAGAGAAACACAATCTGCTTGACTGCCACAACAGCAGAAGTGGATGCGTGTGGCTCTGACAATGCGCAACCCCCCCCCCCCCTTTCTTCATCTTTTCGCCAATCTCAAACTTCCTGGAGGAGAACAGACACAGGCTGTATTGTCTGGGATCCACATCTGAACGCTTGCAGAACACTCACGGCCTTCATCGCCATCATCGTCACAGCCCCCCCACACCCCCACCACCAAGTACAAATGGATTTCTATGTTTTCACCCTCTGGATTTCTCCCTGAACAATCTGGCGCTTCTTACAGCCGAGCTGCGGCAGGGATCGGATGGTAATTCAGCCACTGTGCGGCCGCTGTTTCTGCCACTTCTAGTTATGTCCTGTGGCATTGTTCCGAAATGTTCCGTCCCGATGCGGTCATATTTAGAAACTGACCCGTCGTGACACCCGGTATGCAAAAATCAGTTACTTACCCTTCTTACCAATGCTATTTGTCGTATTTAATACCCAGCAGAATAACAGAACTGTCGAACTTTGTGTGTGAGCAGTGCACAAACACTGATCTGCGTACACTTTTATTCAGACTTAAATGGAGCCACTTTACTGATTCCGGTGTAAACCGTCTTCATCCTCTTTACCCTCCGGTACAACCCATCTCATAATTGGCCGTTCCGTTTACTAGAAGTCTGAAGTCATTTTTGATTTGACGAGCGAATAACCTTTGGAGGTCAAACTCCCAGAGAGGGCTAATTACAAAACACCCGCACAATCCTATTAGATGGAATAATTAGAGCGTCCGGAGAGGGGCGTGTGTTCGCGTCGCCCGCGTCGCCGTGGCGTCACCGGAGCCATCGGCCTTCTCACAGGTTGGATTTGTTATTTTGAAAGCTGAGGTTAGTCCTTCCTGTGAACTTCACCGCTCCCGTTCTGATTCCATATCAAAAAGAGAAATGCCAGGACCTGCACTGTGACATTTAAACCCCCCCCCCATTGTAGACCTTGTCTAATTGAACCTCCCTCATTATAATGACGGAGTGTGGCCCGACGGCTGCAAAAGAACATCAGAGATTAAAGCTAAAGTTTGGCGCCCCAGAGAGATATTTACATTCCGCCGGTCCGCCCGTCTCTGAACGCAGCGGGGAATCTGACTATCTTTCAGTCTTTGGTGACATTTCGGAACCGTCAAATAATGGCCGCAGAGTAATGGTCGGCATATTTGCAACAAGATAAAGGTGAATCTGGTCGGAATTAGTATTCGGCGGGATATCACGTTGGATAAATAATGGAAGCTGTAATGGTGACACGCCGCTGGCTTGATTCCTGCATTATTCACTATCAGGGGAGACATCATTCCCCTGACAGGAGCCGCACAGAGAAGATGATGTGTTTGTTTTACCCCGGCTCAGGTTGTTGTTTTTCACAATTTCCCGTAATTTCCAAATCCCCCCAAAAAATGCACCGCCGTCGACATAAAGTTCATAAGTTCAGGCTCGGCGGAGATTAAGTCAACGGCGCCGTACGTCGGAGGCAGATATGCCCTTCGCCGCTTGCTTCATCGTCTCGCTGTAATTGAAAGCAGAATAAAGCGTCATTGGCATTCCGGTCGGTCCGCCGTGGTGAATTTGAGGAGAATGTCACATTAAAAATGCATGTTCCTCACCCTGGCCTTTGTCTTTAGCCACGGGAAACGGCAGGCGCTTATGACAAATAAGGACGGGGCCCCGATGCCGCCCGACAGGAATCATCAGCGGCTTCCACCGGCCGCACGAGGCCGAGCATTTGTCAACTGTCGGTGCTGATGGAGGGGAAAAGAAATTGGGTCGCGGTGGAAAAGTAGCACAGACGTCGAGTGATAAATGATGACGTGCTATGGACTTACTTAAATGCAGGAAACTTTTCGACCACAGCATCGTGCATCATTGTTCATCTGGACTTTTTCAGCAATCTTTGAACCAGCGGCTCGGACATCCGGCTGACGGCCGACACCATAAAAACATACAACACATCCAGAAACGGCTAAATATATAAAATCTGTCACCCTTTTGTTCCTTATGCATTCAAATGCACTCATTTAATACTTTATACATCCGTGTGTTAGGGACAGAATGCTACTTTACCTAGCCCCTGCGATGTGTGGTTGTGGGTGTATTGCGGCGCCGATTTTCGTGTGACGCCGTCGAAAGGTGAAAATTCCAAAATGGGAATTCAGAGCCGAGGAAGCAACTGCCGGCTGGTCGCATTTCAAGCCTCTCTTTAAACAGCAATCGCGGGTTATAGATGCCGGCGAGCGGCGTCCATAGATGCTCAGCCAAGTAAAGAGCAAAACAATCTCGGAAGGGTGAAGGTTGATTTGTCGCCTTGGACGCTTGCCATCCGGCTCTTAGCTCCGGCACGACTCGTCGGGTCCAGCGGCAACAAAACGAGGTGACTGCTGCATATTTTGCCGACAAAGGAAACAGACACGCTCGCGAGTGTTAATCATCCTCATTTTAAAACTGTCACGCATCGTACGCGGCAGCGCGGACGCATCACTCATCGTGTATTAAAAGCACTATCGTTCTTGTAAAATGAGATGAGGCGCCGCCACCTACACCAGGCGCCGTGGAGAGAAGCTTATATCACTGTTTCCCTTATTATGTTTATGTCAGCGCGGCTTCCTCTTCCGAGAGTGAGAACTGACAACGTTTCTCAAAGGATTTAACCGAAGGAAAGAGGCGACTCCTCGCCATTCTCGGGGGAAATATAGTTTTGAGTCAGACATTCCGTATCCATCACGCTGATGAAATGCATAATTAATTCTCATCCTTCCTGTGATCCTCCCACGGACTCGACCGTCGTCCAGCAGGCCGATATCCATTGCATTTTTCTCACACGGCGAGGAAGACGTGTCGATGATAAATCAGCAAGGTTACAGAGCATTTACACAAATAAGTTGGGAACAATCAATCCGGTGCGGCCGCACTGTCGTACCCTTTGGGATGCGGCTCCCCTGGAAGAATGCACAATCCCCGTGGCCTGGGTTCATTTGAGACGCAGATTGCGTCTGATTGATCAATGAGAGCCGCTGCCGAGCCATCAATCTAACAGGGGCGGATTGGAATAGGAAAAAAAGGGGCCATTAACATGTACGAGCTACCGCGTCCCCAACCGTGTCCTCTACCTCGAGTCGGTGGGAAAGCAGCCACCTCTGGAGACAGGAACAAAAGTGGCGAGGACGATAACGGAGACGATAGCGACGCCTGTTGAGATTTCATCGCCGCCACGTCGGAGGATCCTCACTTCCTGTGTCTCAATGAAATAATCGTGTCCGTCGTGAAGCTCTTGTTGCACAGGTCGGACTCGAGCATCACCTTCCAACGCCCTCCAGGTAATCGTTACTGTGAACGGCTAATGAAAGCATAAAATCCCTGGAACCTTTTTTTTTTGGCCACCTGTACGCCGTGGCGTCGAAGACAAATGGGTGATTAATGAGCGATTTGTGCTTGTATCGCCGGCGGACAGATGTTCCATATTGCTGCCATCATCGGGCGGAGCCGTTAAAAACTGTTCGTCAAGGTCCTTTTTATGAGAAAGCATCGCTTCCAAGATTCATTAGCGGCTAAATGGCTAAAGTGTTGATTTGACGGCGAGTCATTTTTTAAACAAACATTGATCAGCCGCTTGGCAGCGCCTGAAAAATAGCCGACCCTCGACAGCAAGCGATTTGGCTCCTGTGAATTATCCTGTATTTATTGAGTCGCACATTATGATCTGGTTGTTTTACGATATGACATTTTATTGCCGCCAATTCAACAAACGGGCTACCATTCTGTCCCGGTGGCCTTCATTGTATTCTCTGCAAGTATTCCTATCCGTATGTGTATTTTAGAAGTATGCATTTTAAGGATTGCCTATTAAAGCCACAATCAGCCCGTCTGAAGGTATTGGAGGGTAAAGTGCGTAGATAAGTGGGACGAGGAGGGTGTCCTTGCTGACTTGGACGAGGGTGTCCTTGCTGACTTGGATGTCCGTCAGTGACGCTCCAAACGGGAGGCATCAAGCTGGAGTCTCGGCTATAAGTAGATGTGCAACCTCGATGCTCTTTGTACACACAACCACGAGATTAGCAGGATGATATAAACTCCGTGTTGTCTTTCATCTGCATATTATGAAAAAGAAGATGCAAATCAAGTCATAATTTGTCCATGACGCTCATAATTGGAGTTAGAAAATTGAAATGATCCACCTGAGTTTCTGAATGTTCCAATCTTTGCATGAATACCGCTGGATAGAAATGAACCTCATTCCGACTGGCGTGGCCTCCAGAACCGGAATGCTTCCAGCCGTAATTACTTCCCGTTCACATTTTTGCACCAACCGAATTATGCATTCAGGCATCAGTGATCGGAATCGAAACTTCACAGTAGACGGAGAACGCCAACGTGAGCGGCGCAAAAAAGTCAAAGGAATAAAAAAATTGGAATTTCATTTATTTGGAAATTACAATTTTGATTGAAGTCTTCTGAAAAGACTGGGCAAAAATAAATACACCCCCCCACCCCCACTCCAAGGATTTTTATCCTCTTCTTGACTTCAATTTTGACATCAATTAATAGTTATTAAATTAAACCGACCGACAGAGGTTGTGTTGTCGCAGCTCATCAAACGTTGATGAGCAGCGAGAACAAACGCTTCTTATTTACTTTTGCCCTGTTTTTTGCACCTCAACTCGGTCGGTGACATTCCCGTTGCCTCGACGACCATCCTGACATTTCCAACAGCGTGTAAAGACATGATTTCTCACACACACACACACACTGAAAAAAAATATTAAGCATAACAAGATCTATACATATGTTGCCGGAACTCTGGCTGCTCTAAATAATATGGGAGTTTTACAAATGACTGCATATTCTGACATTATTTCTGTAACCCTAAAAATACCTGCAGGGTGAACAAATGTCAGCTGCAGCATAAGCTCCACTATTGACATTCAGATCGCAGCAGACTCAGCCGTGGAAGCAGCCGGTCACGGTAATACTTAGCCTGCTGCATTAGTCACTCGGTCCTGAAGTCATGAATTGTTACGGCAGGCTAATCTCTGTCCTCGAGGCACTTCAGCAAAAAAAAAAAATGCACCTGTTAAAAAAAAGAAATCCCCATCCGTGTAATTCTGAATTGTAAAAAGATAATCTAATATTTCGTAACAGTTTGGGGGATTATATTGGATTGTCTGTTGCTGGAAGGTTGTACTGTCACTCATTTGGTAACGCAGCTGATTTCCTGGGGGAAATGACGAAGCTGCTAGAAACCGTGAAAGCGCTCACCTGTCCGGCGTGAAACGTGCAAAAAGCAATCTGTGCAGACAGTCGCGGAAAACTGTCCCAGTTTTAATTTAAAAACAGCTGACGGACTTCCAGATAGAGGACATTACATCATGTGGCCTAATTTGTTTTAGTGATTTTCCCCGCAGTAGTTCTGGGTTGCTTCTTTTCTAGATGAAGAATGAATGAGTAGCTGAGCTGAGGCTGAGCTTGAATGCACAAATGGCTGGTTCCAGTTGACTTTAAAGATTAAAAGTGATTATTATTACATGTATTTGGTGGAGATGCAGCTGCGATTTTATATATTTTTTTGATGTTCTAAATTCCACAACACAACCTGTTTTTGAAAACCTTTCTTTTTTTTTCCTGTGGAAGTCAACTCTGTGCCCTTGAGCACAAAGGAGCAAAAACTTACTTTTTCATTTTGATCAGCAGAATGTTCTTCTCCATTTAACCCATTAACTTGCATACTAAGAAACATGTGACGCCATTATAAGATGCGTAGAACGCCTTGACCTGAGGTGATGAGCGATGTTTGGTGACGGGTTTCACTGCACAATAAGATTACACGAACGCGGCGCGAAGATCGATATTCTTTAGCGTCTTTGTCGGTTGGATTCAAAGCAGTTATTGCGTTTGGAATCTTTATTTATGTGCAGGTGAAACGTCTTAAACAATTTTGACTAAACTGTATTGATTCGCCATTGACCAATCTTAGCATGAAATGTAGCGTGGAAATTAGTTTTATTAGCTTGACTTAAATACTCGACTCCTAATCTGGCATCGGATTCGAGTCGACAACATGGACCGTCTAATAATTCCCTTTTTCTCAAAACAACAAAACAGAAAATGCCAGCTGTGATTTATTTTGGTAGCATAAACGTCAGCATGCTAACATGCTAAAATAAGGCTGTGAACGTGGCAAACTTTACACCTGCCCCACATCGGCATGCTAACAGCCTCATCATGTCAATGTTACCATCTCTGACTCTCACGCAACCTTTTACCCTCTGTTTTGTTTGACAGTTTAAATACCGAAATGTTTGCATATTTTCAAGCACAAATAGCCCCCAGTTTTAGAAGACAGGGAAAAGGGAAAAGCCACAAAGGGATGTAAAGCCTCCAGGGATAAACACGGAGCGATATGGCGGATCAGTGGTTGCCTCGGAACGGGGAGGTCCTCTGTTCAAACCGGAGCGTTATCCCTCGACAGCCTGGCAACCTGTCCGCCGTGCAAAATCGGGGTAGACTCTGCTTCCCTGCAACCCTTTAGAAGATTAGCAAAACAAAGACAGGATTGGAATACATGGGCAACATTTAATTATTAATGATTGTTTGTGTAGATTCTCTAAATAACAGTAATTAAGCTGAACAGGTGGGTGTAATAAACGAGACGCATTTCCGCTTTCTACTGTTTAACATTGCTTTTCTATTCAGAGTGCGTTTCCTGCTCTGCAACTTGGGAGATTTTATTTTATTTTATTGCCTCAGCCATGACGATGCTGCCAGGCCGGAGACTGAATGTCAGTCCGGACAATAGAGATGGTAAAACCCAATTGAAACTTTCAATCTCCCACCCGCTGATAAGAACAGAAGACCGTCTGCGAGGGGAGGAGGAAGGATGGAGCTCCCTTTCCTTGACGGCCAAGTGTCAGTAACAGCATGATCTCCATTAGGCGGCTGAGAAAAACAACATGGGCGGGGGGCACAGCTCCTGCAGCTCGGCTCAATACATTTTCTGCTGAAGAAGGTGAAGAGAGGAAAGCTTTTATTATTTACCGTGTTTTGCGAAGGCTGCTTGATTGGTGAGTATGTGGGGCTGGATTGACATAAAGCCACACGGACATGTCCAGCCTGGCTCAACAGCGCTTATCTTATTGTGGGGGGGGGGGTTAGGGTCCAGTTTGGGTGTAGGTAGGTTTGAAGAGGGCAGAAAAGAGAGGGAACCAATCAGGTGGCAGAGACCGAGGTCAAAGGGGTCCCCAACCTTTTTCCTGCCACGGATCGGTTTCATGCTGGTATTTATTTATTTATTTCTGAATGGGGGGGGGGGGGGGTTAATAAATAAGAGAGACTATGTCTCTCGGCTGACGTAGAGGAAAGTCCTCTCCAGAGACAAACGCAGGCATTTGAAAGGACACTGATGCTAGCGATGAGACCTGGCTAACACGGCTAACACTTGGCATTCCAGTTCACCGCGAAGGTGTCGGAGGCTCCGTTCTCGGTGCAGACTGGGCTAATCATTTGTCATGCACCTCGTGTTTTGCACACGGCGGGGGCACTGTCACATTGAAATAAGAGCCTTCCCCTAGTGTCGCGTCGTGTCACGTCACGGCGCCGCAGGCATTGAGATGTCCTTTAATTGGACAAACTGTGCCAAGGCTGAATGATAAGAAGCAGGCAGTAAATGTAACTTGTTATTTTCCCACCCCAAAAAGAAGTGTCCAACAGACTGATCATTATTTGGGCTGTTGAGTGCTCCAGGAAATGCTGTTTACCAGACATGTTGAGGAGTCAGTCAGGGGCCAATGCGAGGCTCCGGCTCTCCAACAACACAACACATGAAAGGAGCCGGGGGTTTTCGGGTTCACATATGCTCCCAGCCTCTGATGTTACCGTGCCCATCAGTGTATTGATCCGAGGACCCTTATCAAGCAGAGCATCTGAAGTTATCCGGGCGGAGGGGATTGATTTAACAGCTCTCTTTCCCTTCCAAGTTCCTTTTTTGATCCGAGTGTGGCCTCTCCCGTTTGTGTTCCATTATCAGCCGAGCTGTCTTCATCTCACTTTCTCCCCCTCATGTCGAGATTGTGGCAGCGCCGGTCTCTTCGGGGGTTGCTAAGCGCCACCGGAAATGTCTTTTACCTTATTCTGTCAGGCGGTGACGGATCCGGTTGGAGAAACGGAGCGTCTTTAGCGAAGTTTGCGACCCATTTAAAAAATCCAGGCGAGCCCATCAGCATATTCACGAGTCGCGCCGCCTGTTGCTCTTACATTTGTGTAATCTTTTATTGATGCACCTTATGTAACTATTGCATCATAGATTACAAAGAATGCAAATGTGGAGACATCAGTATCATCAGAATAAATGGACTAATTGCAATAGCTGCACCGTCTCCGGTTGTTTCGCGATGACAAGCACGCACCGCGCCATCGCTTCCTCGCAGCTGCACAAAGACGACATCGACAGCGATAACAAACGCCGGCCGGGGCCATCATCCTTCGAGCGGGAGACAAATCGTAAGCCATAACCGGTGCTGATGCTCTAAGTGCTCGTCCAGCGCCGTCAATCGTCAACCGGATGAATCGTTTGCCCAACAAGCCATTTATCTGAGGGCTACGGTCGGATTGCATTTCAGTTTTGCTGGTGTAAATGTGAATGAACGCAAATGAAACCGCTTCACTCTCAGATTAGCATCTTATTGTGGCGCAGCAGGACCGTCTGACATGTCGAAGGGGCGGGGGGGCTGTAACCGACACTATCTCGCTGCTCTGATCAAACCTGCTCGCCGCAATCCGTGTTAGCCGTCAGTGAGAAAGAAAATGTTCGTCTTCAGTTCTGGGCTTCAATAATAATAATACTAATAAAGTGCAGACCTCCGCCAAGCATCTCAGCCCCCCTATATTGTGATTTTAAATTATTATCCAGCATTTCTTTTATATTTATTTTTAGATTCCTTAACCGTGAAAACAAACCTTTATCAGCTGGATTCACGTTAATCTCATTATTTAGCAATTTCAGTAATGGGGGTTTCTCCTGGATCTATAGATCCAGAGGTTTTGAAGATACAACAAATCCATTTGTCCACCACTGACTTGGAGTACAACTGTTGAACTGTTCCCGCTAACCCTCTTCGGCTAAGTCGCGCCGTCTCTTTTCACACAAGAGAAAATAAACAACGATTCCTGCTCCAGCCGTGTAATCCTCCGGCAGACACGGGGCGCCGAGAGCCAGATTTCCCTGCGAGATGAAAGCGTGTCGATGGCTGGCGGAGAGATTTTTTCGGTCGCTCTAGGAAAAAGTGAACGTCGTTCAGGATTCTCCGAGGGTTCCAAACACTCGACGCCGGCGTTCTCCTTCCTGGGGAAGCCTGCTGCGCACGGCTACACGATGCGTGCTGCGTTAGGAGGCATTAAGAGCTCAGAGAATAAAACAGATTGATGGGAAATTAACCAATTATTATATTTAATGGAGTTTAATATGCTTCTTCGATACACAGTCAATTAGAGCTGGTTATTTTTACACCAGATGTTTGATGAATCATTCAGCAATAATGATAGGAACCATATTTTGAATGGCATTTTTAAGATTTGATGGGAATGAAGTAAAATGCGCCGTGATTCCTTCGCAGCGCTCATCCCACGATGAACTTGACTTCTCGAGTGGAGGAGTGGGATTACAAAAGTAATCATTAATTTTTTTGGACCCATGATCTTTTACTTTCTTTGAAGAACTCTGAGAGCCAGTTGTTCAGAATCTCTCATTCCAATCCCATGAGTTGGAATTTAACTAGGGTTTAATTCGCTGGTGAGGGACAGTCAGACCTTTTTTTAAACCTTTTTCCAACACTGGCCTGTATTCGAAGCGGGTTCACATAACTGCAAATTCTTCTGATTTTTAAGTATTATTCAAACTTTTTATTTTTTATTGCTGTGGCGGTAAAATCTTCCTGCTTTCAATTATTATTTCGTCTCTACCTGAAATAAATTTGACAAAAACAGCCTCTGCGATTATCTATCTTTATAGTGCATCACTAGTAAAATGCATTCCTGAATGTCAAAGTTGGATTTTGTTTTTGTTGGTCGAGTTTGTGCTTTTTAATTTTCCACATTGCTTTTCGCACGATGCGGCATTTGGCCATTCGCTCTTTATTCAAATGCGCGGTGCCAGAACTCGGGGGAAGAGCTGGTCGTATTAATCCACCAGAGCGGTTCAAGGTGGAGGTCAGGAATCTGGCAGTGCCGTAGATGAGCAGAAAAAGCTTCAGCACGAATGCCTCGGCCAGAGTTGAACCTTCACTTTATTCTTTCTTCGAGGTTTAAAATGCGATGCTTCGCACAACGCAGCCACAGCCAGAGCAGTTCAATATTTGTGTTATAACATCGTGACCGAACAGATAATTAGAAAGACGATTTCCATAATTGCATTTGACATTTGAGTGAATCTATAACTGTGGTTGTTTTTAGACTCATCTATGCTTTGACCCAACAATCAAAGCAGGGCGAGAAGCGAGCCTCAACATGGACAAAAATCACTGTGGAAAACGCAGTTTTAAATGTTGCATTATTATTAAAAATGTGCTTTACTGCAACGTTAACAAAATATTCAAAGTGACCCATAATCCAGGATCTCTTCTGGATCATCACCAACATGGAATCACCTGTTCCTGGTAACATTCCCAACATTTCCTGAAGATTTCATCAAGATCCGTCTCACTATCTGAGTTATCGTGCAGACAGACAGACGCTGTCACAAACACAACCTCCTCGGCGGAGGTAACATTTTGCCTCCCTCGGCGGAGGTAACATTTTGCCTCCCGCGTGAGGACTGAGAGAGTTTATGTGCTGTGAGGCTGATGAGGAGACGAGCAGCAGGTGTGCTGAGCAGCACAGGTGACGTGGATGAGCGTGGCCGGCGGAGCTACGTAGAGCTGAGATGCAGTAGATATCGTATCAAGCAAAAAATAAATAAATGTATCATCCCTGCAGACACAGCTCTGGCTCTCCTGCTCTGATTGACACCACCGACAACTGAATTTAAATTACAGCCGGTCTTTAAAACAATATAAACTTTGAAACCATCCTCTTAATTAAATTACTAAACACAACTCTGATTGCGTTTGAGCAAAAGCAACTCGGCATTAGTGCCAGGTGTTTTTAACGGAGCGCCGGCGGTGACATAGATGGATGAGCTGCATCAATACGATGATGGAGCTAACAGCGTGAGGCAAATGATAACGTGTATTTATTCAGTATTTGACAACAGTTCTCTACAACGCAATTAAGTTTTTAATATTTCAACACTGCCGTGAAACACATTTCTCTAGTCCCCCTCACATGTGGAATTAAAATTGAACGAGGGCCTGGGTGAAAGCCAGGATATTTTTTTTGTTGTTGTTCAAGAGCAGAGAGCCCATGTGGGGGGGCCCCCACCCGCCCGAGAGTGCTCGGCCTTTTTGTTCGCTTCGGGTGCATGAAAACGTCTGAACTTTTCAAAAGAGATGCTGTAGGGGGGGGTCATCGCTGTCCATGTTTTTCAGGCAGACGGTCATTAAATCCAGCTGGATCCATCCGCCCGCACCTCGGTTACAAGGAAAATGGAAGAAGAAGAAGCTTCTGCTGGTGTCTGTCCATCCTCGGCTTTATTAGACTTAAAATAGAGACAGAAAATCCCCTTTGTGGGAGCGGATCTGCTCGATATTGCTGTTTTATCACCATACGAGCTGTAAGTATGTCGTCCTGTGTAGTCAACCCTTTGTTGACAAAGCATTAAATTAGCAGCTACACGAAACACTTAGCTTTTTTTCTTTTTTGGGGGGTATCCTCTCACTACGATGCTCCTGCCAGCGCATTGCTGCCAGAAAACGCAATGTGGACAGGAGCCCTGAGGAGCGCTCGCTGGCGAGCTGCTTCCTGGTTGCACTGTTCTCTGAATTGGTTTGATGTCACTTATTTAAAAAATCATCACATTCAGTCTTTTAATCTTGAGCAGTTTGGGGACACATTTTAAAGTTTATTCCCCCCCCCCCCCAAAAAAAATGTTTTGGAGACACGGAAAACAAAAGTCGAACAAGTCCGGCAGCTGTACAGAAACACTTTGGAATTAGTGGGAAAAATACAGTCATTAGGAGTCAGATCAATGCTGGTCACTACGACCGTATTTGCAAACCCGCTTCAGAACTTCCAGCTAATCGATGCACAGCGGCGGGATGATCTTTGAATTGATTGCAGCTCTACAGAGAAAGCAAACCGAACACTAACGACATCATTGATGATAATGTTTTTGGAGAGGGGAAAACATGACATCATTCAGTGTCTGATTGTGGCCGAAAAGAGGAAAATGCACGTCCGAGATGAGACGGCGTTCCCACCGTCGCTCGGGGGAGCGTTTAGTTTGCTCAGCATTGCTAAGAATACAAATGGATTCTAAGCCGTGATCTTTATTTTCAGCATTAGCATACACGCCACCGTATTACCCCGGCTGTGTCAGGGTGTTTGTAGATTATTGAACATTTGCATAAAAAATAAGTACGGCTGCCTTCCGGTTTCACCTCACACGAGGGATCATCCGAGAGCCGTGACAAATCTTCAGCTTTGTTCATTGACCCCGTGGGGTCAATTATGTTTGCCGCGAGAAGACACGGAGAGCGCCGCGGGTTCAGAAGGCCGCACTGGTGGCATGTTGATCGATGGCGGGGATGCTTATCAGGCACGGTGCGTTACAGATACCTAATTGCACATTGATCTCCTTTGCTGTATCATTAATTGTAAATCCAAGCTCAATCACAAACTCCACACCCGACGTGCCATACTCTAAAACTCAAACGCCATTCGCTAGCGGCTCCAGATTGGTTTTCAATACAGGAGTTAACGATAGGGTCTCGCTACCAGTGTTGAGCATCACGCATGACGATTTAAAGGTCAAGCTTGACCGTTAGCAGCACAGTGACGGCATCAAGATCTCCACACGGTTTGGTTTTTAGCTTGCCAGCTAGCTGACATCTCGGAAAGGGACATTGGAAAAGCTGAAGCTAAAGGCTAATGTGTGCTATGTGTTCTTTTACATCCCACAACTTAGAATAGTTTTTTATTGTCATTACAAGTGCATAAAAGATAGTACATAAAGAAAAAATAATGTGTATTTTTCTCTTACCATAAAATACAATATTTTATGGGAATGTAGAGCTCTCCAAATATGTCACTGATCCAGGGTGGATATTATAATTAAATTGTCCGTTTGGCCATGTTAGCCAACGTTAGCATTAGCATCAGTACATCATTAATACATTTTAATATGCACAGTAATTAAAATAAGAACATGGCACATCATTTGAATAAATGATTAATAATCTGATGAACTTTCTTACTTTTATAAGCAAACATGATGCAAACATCCTTCAAGAAACCGTCTGTTCTTTCTCCCTGAGCTCCACGGCTGCATTATAAACACCTTCGGCAAATAAAAAAGCTTTCCCCTGAGCTTTTATTTGAATATACGCGCAGTAAAACCAGACAGGGTTTAAGGCGGCGCGTAGCTGTAAGGCTAACGACAGTCCTCCCTCTGGCAACAGGGTGGATAACTAAACAGCCGGATTCTCGGCAGCCTGGAGAGACGCTTGCCCAAAGGATAAACTCCTCCAGGAAGCCTTTGGAAGAAATTGCTTATTAAATAAGGTAGAGTGGAGATAAAGATGTCAGCAGTAATAATGCTTTTCATTTTGGCTCTGATCTTATTTGTTCAGAGAGGAGGATGGCGAGCCGAGCCGACTCACCGAGTTGGCATAAGGGGTTCTCCCAACCGCTGAGAGACTGATCTGTCAGCGGATGCATGACTACGCCGTCCTTGTGAAGACTAGCTCGTATAGCGGAACTGCAGACGAGGCGATTTCTTTTGAACACACTTAATACACGAGAAAAGCACTCAGGGAGCGCAGACCTCCGCCAAGCAGCTCATTCCCCTCTTACCTGGATTTACACCGTACACATGGTGATCTGGATCAACAACAAAAGGTTCTAAATTGTTCTTGGTTTCTTTATACGTCAACCATGAAAAGTTAACGTGAATCGTGGTTGATTATTTATTAATTTAAAAATCTGTAAATAAATTAAGTAAATGGGAAAATCCGGGTTTTTTGTATCATGACAGTATCTGCAATCCGTATCGGATCCGGATCAAATTTGGTGGAAAGATAGAAGTCCCCACCCTACATGACTGTGTCAAACTCCATAAACCGGGATATTGTGTGTGTGTGGGGAGGGGGGGGTGGGGTTACTTTTTGGTTTATTGTGTTTATCTCAGGCAAACATATATAACAATATTCACATATCATATGTATTTGTTTTATGGCTGCTCCTCTTATTCACAGGCTTTTCATTGCTGATCGCATCAATAAATATCAATAAAGATTTAATTTCCCGGAGAGGGACGTCGGCCAGGTATTATCCCAGCGGCTCGAATGACAGCAAACTACCTGCAGGGTGCGCTCATCATTCGGCAGTCAAAGACATGCAGGCTGGCTGGAGATCAATACGAAATGGACTCTCTTGCTGGCAGGCTCTCAACCTTCCCACTGAAATTTCGGCAAAGATCATACTACAAAAAGCCACACGGCAAAAAATAAAAAAAACACAACTACAAGGGTAAAAACGATTTACTGTAAGCCGTGCCAACTGTTAAATATTTATAGCTTGTGTCTCTTACTTTTACCAAACATCTTATAATATCAGATAAGACGAGAATAGGGCCTAAATGAAGTTTTAAGATGGGAGGCTTTGCTGAGACTTCCTGGCCTGCTCCTCTTCTCCTTACGCAGCGCTCGGATTAAAGCAGCTACAGATCCCGTTCCTCATCGTGGATCACAGGACGGATCCGTAAGCTTAAATGTATAATGTCCCGGCACAGGAGGGTTCTGTCCGGGATGGGACCACCGCGGCGTCAGGGATCAAAAGGGAAAGCCGGAGTCTATTTATGGATGCTTTCGGGATGGATGAATGGATCTGCTTTCAGAAGAACTGGGGAAACAACAAACTTTGGTCATTTAGCTCTGCCAGGTTGAACCAAACTAATCAGATTTCTTCGGCCTCTGGGAGAAGCTCCGCCTCCGAGAAATATTTATAGAACTAAAAGGTCCAATTTACTTAATGCAAATAAGCTGCTGCTCTTTGTCACCGCAGGCCTCCTCCCAACCCAACATCACTCCTCTCCCTGCTCCCCTGCCACTTGATCAAATCAATACAGGCTAAGATGCTATAAACACAGACGGTTAGCAGCCGTGTAGCTCAATAGTAAAGCTCCAAAGCTCGGCGACGTCACGTGTTTGCACTTTTACGCACACGTGCTGCGGGATATAAACACGCAGCTTGGTGAAAACGTGATCCGCTTTGACAGCTCTCGTCGCCGCTGCAGTTTGAATTCACAGCAATTACTGCCGTTAGCAGCAACGATGACAAAAGCAGCAGCAAAAGCACCGATAATTAGCAACTCGTCAACAACCAGCATCCGGACACACAAGCACGGAGGATGCTCCCTGAAAAACATCGACATGCTGGGAAGACCGACGGTGACGCTAAATTAAAGAACGCCCTGTTAAATATTAGCGATGAATTATACAAAGAGCGAGACAACATATGTTAACGTCACTGTGGGGGGGCATGGGGTAAAAATGTACACTTCGCCCAGCCGTCCCCGGAGCGAGCCAGCGGTACTGCATGTTTAGCGACCCTCAAACATACATGGGATTTCTCTCGGCTCATTATCGACGTACGACAGACGCCGTTCTGCAACGAAAGGGTCTGAGAGCAACCATATCTCCGGTGGTGATGCTGCCGCTGTCGGGAATTTGTAATATTCCGGACTTGGGAATTACAAGGCTAAGGATATTCTCTGGCTGTCAATAAGAGAGAGACACACACACAAAAAGAAACACAACAAGTTCAAAGTGACACACAAAACACTTTTAATGTTCATTCCGATCGTCGTGGGAATGCATCCAGGAGCTGTTGGGATACTTCAAAGTGTTGCCAAGCAACACAACAGAGCAGCTTTCTAACCTTGACGTGGCCTGTCAATAAAACACCTTCACCACCGATGCACTTGGCCTTTAAAGCCCCCCCCCACACACACACACACACAAGTGATTAAAGGGTGTCTTCAGACCCCGTTGCTCTCGGTTCTTCCCTTCCAGGTAAATCGATGTCCTCACCCCGGCGGGACATTGAGGTGACACCAGTCAACTCACCGGCCGCCATTCGCCTTGTCTAAAGAATGACGTGAGATTGAAAGGAAAGAATGCAAGGCTGGGGAACGATGACGCCCAGGCCTTTTTAATTACACGTCCCCAAATAATAATCCTCAGATCCCAGAACTCATTGAGCTTCGTTCCCAGCTATCAGTTTTGTCTGCGTCTCAACCTTGAGTCAAAGTAATTATGCGTCGGTTTCCTATGAAGGCGCCCGGCGGGCATCGTCCGGCTGCAGAAATGTGGGTCGTGAGAGACTCGTGGTCTTTTCTTTAATCTAAAATATATTTAAGCGAGACAGGGGCCAGACAGGACAAGAGCGCTACATCACCCAGCGGGGTGCCTGTCCCTTGCAGCCACGGGGGCCGGTTAGATGATTTATACCACAGTACCAGTGGCTGTGATGGTAATATACTACAGGTAATTGAAAAGAAAATTGAATTAGGTCAACAGGAGCAGCGACAGTCATTGTATGTCACACAAAGGCTTTACAGCTACCACATCACACTGCCACGCCGGCGCCATTAGCTACCGTGCTGCCAATTCCAATATCAGCCGACGGGATAATTGTTGCCGTATTTTATTTGAACTTCACACACCCTTAAAACCGCACCTGGACCTGTTGAGGCACACACACGGCGTAGCGCAGATAAGGACCTGAACAGGTTGTGTAAAATGAGATAAGAGCTTATCTCCTGGGTCTCCCCGTCGTGGGTGTTGGTTGTCTGATGTAATGACATCATAACAGGGTCCAGAGGAGTGGCCAGGGGAGGGCACACACCCGCCCACCTCATCTGATTGGCTGACAAGCGAGACGACAGGAAGTTGGCGTGTTAGCATCATGGATGGATAATTACACAACGTAATTAACAGATTAGTCGGGATTTACCGCGACTTTGAAGCGACTTCTTTCATCAAATTAAACAGTTTGGTTGATGCGCAGCCACAAAATCTTGAAAGTGCAACGGATGCGGATCGAAAAACCAAAAGCCGATCGGCTTGTTTTTTACTTGCGGCGCTGTCCCAACCTTTTTGCAGCATCCTGCACGCTTTACTGCACCCACCCTGGAAGTGGATTGGCACTTTTGTGATCGCTAGCATGTTGGAAATATTCATAATGCTACAATTTAGCTCTGCCAAACTTGAGATTAAATGAGTTTCCACAACTTCAGGACTTTTCCAGCTGGAAATGCACCCTTTTTGGGGGGGGGGGGGGGGGGGGGGGTCGCTAGCGCACACCTGCTGCTCAGTTATTGTGCATTACAACAACAGTCAAGATGGAGAATCCTGACTGTGGCACCTTTATGCGGTGAAACGCTGGATTATTGCAGCCGCTTTTAGCCCAGTCAGACAAAAGCGCGCAGCTGCCAGCGCACAAAGGGAGAACGGAAATGAGAATATAATATGCATTGCCTTCATTCACACAATTATTGCCTCACGCGCCGAAGACGGTAATATAAAATGTCCCCATAACAGCTGGGTCGCGGTCTTTTTTGCCGCGTGTGGAATAGATTCGTGATCTGGCCGCAAGATGCCGAGCCCGCTCCCCTTTCCTGATTCCTTACATCTCCTCCGTCCAACGGCGAGGCTGATCGACGGCGGCATCTCTGTCTGAGGGGAAACGGGCGAGAGAAGAGAGGAGGTAGAGCAGGAGCAGAGGGCGGCTAGTAGATAAATAGACTAATCTAATTTCTCTCCTCGGCCGAATGTATTCCAAATCCTCCCCCAGCGCCTCCCTGTCCCGGTGATGCTAAAACGTTTTGGCAGGAGGAGACACAACTGGGAGCGATCTGGCCCAGAGGAAGTTCAACGCCATCCCACGGTCTTCCCGATCCTGCCCCCCGTTCGGGTTGCTGCAGTGGAATGCATACACTTATGCAAATCAGACTCTACCGAATAACCAATGAAACGAGTCTAATAATGTATTAGTGGTTATATAACGCCGACGGGGACTGAAACGGAGAGATGTTGTCTCGTTAGACCAGGAACTGGTAAATGATTCCGCTCGCCGAGCCCATTTCCATTTCCTCTCCGATCAGAGGCCGTTGCCACCTGGTCAGGAAGGCGGAGAAGCCCTCCTTGACTTTTACATCAAAGTAAAGGCCTCAGAGAAAGTCCTCGGCGCCCCGGGCTGTACGGACCTCCCGGGCCGAGCCGCATGAGAAGCACAGTCAAGTTTTTGGTTTCATCTTCCTCCCCGGCCTTTATTAATGGCGGCGGGATTCTAACTCAGAGAATTGCACCGAGTTTACCGATGCTAATCGCACGTCTCTGTTTCAGACACCGGTGAAGCAGAGAAAGCTGCAGCGATCAAAATGATAGTGTTATAAAAAGGGAAGGATTGAGGATCAGGATCAGGAGAGGATGAGGAGTTCCGTTTTTAACCTTTGCCGGCGTCGTCGTGTCTCTTTAAACCCTCATTTCAATCAAATGATTCAGAGAACTGTGCAGAGAGTCTGCAAAAGTAAAGAAACCCTGGATGCTCGAAAAGACTGGAATGAAAACGGCATGGAAGCATGAAGGAAACCTGACATTTATCTTCACTTAATATATGGGTTCTAATTAAAGGGTGTGTAAATGGAACGTTTATTTGATCGTTTACAGATGTGTGAGGAGGCTGCTAGAAAGTCCTTTGTTTTTATTCATGTGATAGATCCTGTAATTGTATTGATGAAACTCTAAGCTTTTGAAGGAGCGCATAAATTTCACATCCGGTTTACGCAAACAAACAATTTCAAAAGAGATGCACAAGAGAAAGCTGTCCTGGTATTCTATTGATTCAAAGAACAAGTGCTCGATGGAATTATTCGGAACTTTAAAATAAATAAAGAAATGCTCTCGACAGATGGCTTAAACTTTAAAAGTAAAAAAAAAAGCTCCATTAAAGCACAGATGTGTCAATTTCTATAGCAGATTCCTGATCCATGCCGCGACCTCGTGTTTATCACAACTCCTGGGCGTCACGGTGACGAGATGCATTCCTTAAGAACACCGAGGGTTAAAAATGTCACTTTTTCCACACCTTTTGACGTGAAATCTTTCCACCGACAGAAGCGGGCGGACGCTTTCCCGGTGACGGAGGCGCTGCATAAATAATTCACCGTCCTCGTCAGGATAGCAAGACGATGACAACTCTATAGATGAGATGAACATTAATACGCGCTGATGCAAATGAAGACCTTTTTTGATCTGACAGTCAGAATTGATGGCTCGGTCCTCAGATCGCTGCGGCAGCGTGACGAGGGAAGAAAGGAAAGGCATTTGAAATTCAAATGTCTCTCTTACGGGGCCCGCGTGGCACAGGTAGACACAATGAGAGCGATTCATACGAGGGTGTCGTATGAATCGCTCTTTGAGAGCCTCAGTGCAATCATTTTGTGTGTGTGTAAGATCTTCATCGTGCAGTAACAACTACCCGCCGCCTCTCCTCTGCGATGATGAGATATTCTTGCCTGCCGACACTGCTGGTCAAGCCTTTAAGATTTTGTGGGCCTTAAGGGCTGAAATATTTTGCATGTAAATGTCTTATTCACAGAGTTTCTTAGTGCAACAAGCACGCATTCCCTGCAGTGTGTTGTTATTGATCAAAGTTGACAGGATAAAGACCAACATCATGATGATGTATTTTTGCTGCATTATGCATGATGGGGGGGGGGATGGTCCCCGAGGTAATGAGTCTCCCAGTACGTTATATCAGACGAATCTCAGGCCAACTCAGGAGACTAATACGTTTAAGGTCCGGGAGAATCTGTGTGTGTTTGTGTGCATGTGCTGCTGAGGTTTTATTCATCATTTGAACATTCAAAACAACCAAAACACGACGCGTCATTTAACAAATATATTTAGTGTTGATTTAATCCTGTTTCAGCATCAGCTAGAAAAAGCACTCTGAGAGCGCAGACCTCCACCAAGCAGCTCATTCCCCTCCGAGTTGGATTTGCACGTCCAATTCTCATCTTCGTTGTCTCGTCTAAATATGGTCACATATTGCTAAGACAATGCTGACTGGTTGATTTTTTTCGCAGAAAAGTACATTTGAAAAAGCGGCGAAACAAGCGTGTTGCTGGTTCTGCTGCAGCTCAACTCTTTGAATTTAAAAAGGTAATTTCCCCCCAAAATCAACGGCAAAATTCTTGAATAAAGAGCCAGCAACTATGACTTCCTGAGAAGTAATCGGCGCCGTGATTTTGCCGTTTCATTTGCAGCCGAGAAGCAAATTTTTCACTTCGCTCTCTTCATATTGATTAAAAAAAAGATGTCTTAATTATGATTATTCATTTGTTGCCCTGTAATCCACGTCCGCTGAGCACGATAATTAATCCATTACAACAAACACCTGTTTTCAACATGTTGATAAAGACACGTCTGATGTGGAACGTTGGGATGGTGGCGCATCAATGCGTGTGACGCGCGCTCGTCATAGGGGTGATTAAGCTTTGCTGATTAATGCCCCCCAATCAATCATAATAAAAGGGGCTGGCTACCCGGGCAGAATGTATAATTATGATCATCAGAAGACAGACGCAGACGCTAGCGCAGCGACAGAGAGAGTTCATCAGCTCTACCTCTATCCTTGTGGGGTTTTTATAGCCCCGTTTATTAGAGTGGGTTCACTCATAAATACCTTTAGCTCGCTTAATTCAAATTCAAAATTCATTGCAATAATAATTTGTTTTTCTGTCGAACCAAGGCGTCGGGCCTCCAGCAGAGACTGCCGGAGATTCACTGCTCGCATCACCCACACCTCTAAAATGATGATTTATTCCTTTTACACTTTCTTTTTTTTCAGTTTTTATAAACAAGATATAATGTGTTAATTGGTGCGCTACTATACATGTCTTACATTTGGTGAGAATATGGCTCTTTCTTTTTTTCCTACAAAGTTAATCTAGCACTACTGCTAACGGTGCAGCAGCACGAGGATTCGTTGCGCCGTTCTGCTAGAATGCTAACGCGAGTTTATTTTTCCCCACAATGACAAACAACTTCGTCAACACAAACTGATCACGGGGACGCAGTAAGGGCTATTTAAATAGGGGCTCTGTGAAGAAGCCAGCTTTGGGTCATGCATGGCAGCAAATGATGCTGAATAAATTCAGTCAGAATCTCAGCGACAGCGTTAGAAATAACGATGAAGTTCCGGTGAGCATCTTTCCAGCTGCTCCAGCCGGAATGAGACTGAGGCTTGTGCTGAACACGAATTCAACTATGCCTTTCTAAAAAAAATTCTGTTTAATTGAGTTTCATATCCTGACGCCGTTCGGAATTCCGAGCCATAAATGCACCCTGATCCTTAGGAAATCATCCCGGATTACTGTCAAAGTCACATTTTCCATAATTTACAATTAATTGGATTGTGGATCTGCTCGGCGTGACGTCGGACCGGTATTCCACACTGCAAAAAAAAAAAAGAATTATAGACACTGGAAGGTTTGCTCAGCTAAATATAATATGAAGACGTCTGCCAGACAGGTTGAAGGAGCATTCCTGTCATCGTTCTAAGTATATTCTGTGTTTCATCACATATTGCTGGTCAACATTCTCCCACCATATATTAAGGACTTCGCAATAATCCCTCGTGATGACACGCTCCTATTTAGCCAGCCTTTTCAAACAGCTGCTGCCTTATTGTCCTGACATTTCCAGGGAATTAGTTATTATTCAGACGTGTTTATTGAGGCTTAGTGTCTGATCTTGTATTATTAAACTCCCTCTGTTTTCACTACGCCGACTAGACATTTGACTTTCAATGGGAATAATCTGCCCTCGTCAAGAAGCAAAAATTAGATAAATTAAAATGTGTTATTAAAAAAGGTACGGGACAGATGGTGCCACCAAGTGTTACCGTCTGACTGTCCAAGTCTGGCTTAACCTATTATATTCAGCAAAAATGACTTCCCATCAAACGGCGCCTGAGACACCCTCAAAGTCCCCATTTTGGCATCAGAGCGCCAGACGGCTCCTTTGAACCCATCAAGATAGAAAGTTGAAAGAAGAAAGAGGTGTAAATGCAAGGGGGGGGGGGGGGGGGGGCGGCGGAGGACAGGGTGTCTTGTTAACAAGGTCCATCAAGTGTGCGCAGAAACTTTCGGGTTGTGTTCTCATTTAGAGTTTGATTTACTGAAAACCAGAAGGGAGGCTCGCAGCGCGACGGAAAAGGTCGGGGCGCAATTTTTTGACTAATGTTGTTTTTATCTTGCTCGCTGTCTTCCAGATTAATTATGTTCAAGATGAACACAGAGAGGCGAGAGGCGCGTGGGCGCGCGAGGCTCGGATACCCTCTGCTTAGCAAGTTTGGAATGGCGAGAGAGAGAGAGAAATACTTTTTCCTCTTAAAGTGTAATTAACTCTTTCTCCTTTGCCTTATTAGGAAAACAAACTCAGCCCGTAGCTTTCGATTTGCATGCGAGCCAAACTGGAGGTCAAATGGTTTGACAAAGACGAATTTAGATTGGGAGAAGATGCGTAGCATTTAATGCTACACAAAATACGCTATATTTTGTTTTTTAATTCATAGCATCTCACTGGAGCGAGAAACGCCCACCCACCAACCTGCCGCCTTGTCATCTCCGATTCCTGCAGCAGAATACAGCTCCATCCCAAAGGACGGGCATACACACACATTAAGAAATATTAATAATGCATACGAATAAAAAGCGCCGATAAACATAAGCATGCAAGAGTCGAAACGGAATGCAAGCAGGTACAATATAAGCACGATGCTACTAGCAGGCGTAACGCTAATAATTTAAGCGATCAGTGTTGATCTCATGTTTTCTGATTAGCATTTAACCCCATTCATTTGTGCATTAAAGGTCAACTGGTGCGATTATGAGAATCGCCTCAAAACAATTAGCATCTGTCCTGCAGGCAACAAACTGAAGATGTGATTTATTTATTTTTTATTCATGTTCCCTAGAAGAATACAAAACCTCAAACTAAATCTAAATATAGACTGGGAGTCTTTTGTTGCTCTGACTGATGTATTTTTTGGATTTCTGAGGTTGACACGCTGTCGGAAAGAGTTTACTGCCGTCATTATCATCGTTGTCTTTCTGTGATCCCCGAATGTAACTATAGTCGGATAAGGATTGACTTTTAAATCACAAGCTTTTCTACGATGGCGCCGCTCAATTCATCACCGCCCTCAGAAATTGCATTACCGCTGCTGCTGCTCTATGCAATCGCAAATGCAGTAAATCTCACAATCTTTGCCCCCGGAGGTGGAGAAAATATCGGAATGTCATGAACTTTTCCACTCTGTTCATGCCGTATGAGTATTGTTGGGGGGGGGGGGGGGCTTTTTCCAGTCATTAATGTAAATTCTGATCTTGACATCTCATTGAGCAGGAAGCCAGACTGACTGAGACAAAATAAAGGAATTCTTTAAAGATGAAGTGCCTTAATATCGAGGCGCATTCTCCAGGTCTCCTGATAGAGCTTTTCCACAGATTTGGCTGCGGAGGATGATCCCTCTTTGCCAGACACCGACCTCTAACTTAAATGAAAGGCCAGAGACGTGATCTATGAATCAGAATGATTGATTTCAGGCCCAATGTCCTATATTGGATCCATTGGTGGAATATGAGCCTTTTAAAAAAACAAAACAATGTTAGCAATTTGCTTTGAGTGATTGCTCATTTGTCTCGGAGTTTAAGGTTGGACAAACGTTCTCCGAACCGGATGAAATCCTCTCTTACGGATTTCGTAGCATTTCCAAAGAGTCCGCGCTATGTGATTGATGTTATTGTCAGAACATACCCACCGGATCATTCTTTAAAAACACCAGCAGTGGCACGCCTCCAGTCCAACATCACTGAATCGTTGCCGTCATTTGAGGGTCGCATCGGCCGTGACACGGTGATATCAGGTGCCTCAATACTTCGGCATAGATCTCGTCCACCCCTGGCGTCTTCCCACTGAGGGCACCTACACTGTGACCCCTGCCAAAGAGACAAGAAATGACTTTCTCTAGAATACTTAGAGCGCATCCGAAACCCAACACGGCTAAGTGTTTGCCCACCTGCCAGGAATCTCCAGGGCCGTCGTGTATCCACAGTAACATGAAACCTTTCACGATAAAAGGTTGTCTCAATCGTTCAGTTTTCCGACAGCACATCCTCTCTGGATTAACCAATGTGACTCATCCTGAGAGCTTATCCAACAGTCAGTTCCTGTTTGTGACCCCCTTCCAACTAAAACCTTCTCATGTCGGAATCGAGGTGGCGCAGCTGGATCAACTGCGCTTTAAAGTTCCCAAAAAAACGTTCAATCCGATTGGAATGCACTCCTGACTGTCAGATGAGAAAGCAGCCAGGGTTTGGATTTCTTTTTGAAAAAGAACACGCCCTGTTGCGTTTCTCCAAAGGTGGGTATTTTCACTACCTATTAGTGCTTTCCCTTCAGACAGAAGGCACCTTGTGAACTTGTCCTTAGCCGACAGCAGCTAGGTCGTTCCTGGGCTGCCTCTACAATCGCGTCTCAAACTTTCTGAAGCTCCTAGCGTCCAGCACGAACAGAGTTTGCTCCTTAGCTTGACGTTCCGCTTCGTTCTTCGCCATTACTCATTCACAGTCACGATCTTTTGTCCTTTTTTGCTCATCGACAAGTTGATGGCGCGGAGTATAGCGGGGGACGGGGGGGGGGGGGGTAGATGGCTAGAATTGGGTAATTGCTCCGGCATCAGGGGAACCGCATCAAATTGGATGCGCCTTGGAGGTTGGAAATGTGTTGATTGAGGAGCTGCATCAAACGAGTAGGAAGACCCAGGTGTCTATCGCCGATGTGGAACGCTGAAGTGAGCAAAGTTTGCTTTGTAATGAGCCAAATGAGAGTAATGCTATGTGGCAGGAAGTGTAGTTTGGCGGGGGAGGCTTCTTCATCCTCACTTTGAAGCCCGGACGTGTTTTCATCAAATGATCTGAACGTGCACTTTCAGAAAGGACATAATGGCGCATTCACACAAGGCATCGTTATAATGAATATGCTGCACAGGCTCAACACATTTGACAGGATTTTGATAACTCAAGGAGAAGAACAAGAGAATTCGATTTATTGTGGTCGCTTTGTTGCACCATGAGAGTTACTATGGTAAAAGGTAGTAGCAGTCATTACTGTGATAGTACAAAGAGCAAAAACACTTAATCCCAGAATAATACCCATCCCTGTCATCCTGGGAAACTGTGGACTTTTAAAAGCTAGCTAGCTAGCTAGGAATGTGGAAATGACCTTGCGGCTCCCACTCTCCAGCGCTAGCGCTTTTTTCCCCATGAATAAAGCTGAATGGGTGTTTTTCATGGAGCCACATTCTCCCAAAGACCCCGGATAATTAAGGCAGTGCAGGGCTCGGGGTGATCTTTGGATTCCGTTGCATCGCCATCGAGCCGCTCACGATCTCTCTGTCGGAGGAGAGGTCAGGACACCGCCCGGCTTGATGGAGGACTCTCGGTTCGCCGACTGCAGTCTCGTTTAATTTAATCATGCAAAACATCCTAATTTCTTTTAATGAACAAGCAAGGGGGAAATTGGTTATGCGAGTTAGTATGTTAATTAATACCCACAGTATTTTTAATCACAGATTCTCTTTAAAATTCCCCGTCATTCCGGGTGTACAAACACACACGGGGACACACAGATGTCGGTGTCTTTATGATGCACGATCGCCAGCTTGCTTTCTTTATCGCCGCGGCGTACTGTACTGCTCGGCTCGCTCGCAGCAACGTACCTCCCCTGACTCTCCGATAAAACATGGGGTCTGTCACACAGACTTGTGCTGAGGCCCGGCAGGGGAGCCCTAATGATTGCAATAAAAAAAAAAAAATGCAAATGATCACCTAGGGGGGGTTCCTTCTTGTGAGGAATCTGTCGCTCAGCCTCTGGCTGTCAGGATGGATCACTGCCGTCGTCGGTGGACGCGGAGCGTTAGGAAAACAAACACCAACTGGGCCAGCGCAGCCGGGAACAACGCAATGGCAGTAATACTGTTATCTGTTACGTCGTAGGGCGGCGGCGGCGGCGGGCTCACGCCATGTTGGGTGAGGAAGGATGCCTCGCGGCCGAGCAGCGGCGTTCCCGGCCAATCCTCGTGACCAAATACGTTGCCGTTTATTTAGCAGTTTTTTATTCGTTTCGCATCCAAGCAGTCACAAAGTTTTGTCTGGGGCTCGACGTATTTGATGCGGTCAAGTAAAAAAAAATATCTTATGTGGTTTGAGAAGATAAGAAAAGATCAATAAAAGAAACACCTCTGAAAACAGACATTGTAACTGCCTGGCGACTCATGCCGCTCCTGGTATCTCTATCACACGCCGTTACTGCGCTGCAGTTTTTCTGTGTGTTTTTTCCATTCTAGTCTCAGATTAGGAAGAGGAAAAAAAATAAACACCCTCCTCATCCATCCAATTTGTCTACTTTCGGATCATCAACAGTTCCGTTTCGTTTTTGTTTTCCCCCCCACTGCAGGCAGTGAAAATGGAAATGAGCCCCGCGCCTGCTTTCGAATGGCCAGAGTTCAATATGAGAATCTTTCAGCGTTAGTATTTAGAGTTAAGGCTCATATAAAAAAGAGTTCAGGAATTGTTTAATCATGCGTCTTAACATTTTGGCTTCCGAGGACGAGACGGGTCAAATCGACCCGGAACGGAGATGCACGGAACCGTATATCACCCAAATAACACAATAAACAAGCCGTGACTTTTTGAAATTAGGCCTTGGGGGGTGGGTGCTGCACGCTCCGCATGAAATCTCCTTGGTTGGTCCGTGGTGAATGAAGCGGAGACAATGTCAGGCTCGGAGGTCAAATCTGCCTCCAGCCTTCCATCAACAGGTGAATTGAGACTTGTGTTTTATAGACGTGAGATTAGTTCAGGGAAGGGCAAGGGAGACAGATGGATCCGACATTGTCTCTCGGAAGCATTCCCCAGCGTCAGCTCCGGCTAATCCGCTAGGCTAAATGTATGGCTCGGGACGCGCTTGTCTCAATAGGCAGTTTTGCACCCGAGATAACTCCAATAATACTTATAGAAGTTGCACAGACATATCAGATATATCGATTCAAGGTCGAGGGAGTCTCCACCGGTGGCTGTAAAAAAAGTATGAAACTGTAATATTACCGGCTTGGAATTCAAACACGCCCGCAGCTGGAAATACCTGACTCTGTGTTTTAGTTATTTTTAGTGTGTGTTTGGGTTTTCGAGTCCTTTTGGGGGGGCTCAAGTTGTCCATCGGTGAAAACAATCCAAACTATTTCATGATTGATACAGTTATAAAAGAGACTGATTCACACAGCCAGGCCTGGAAAAAAGCCCAAGAAGAAGACCTGAAATAATGATGATCAATTTGTTGTTCTGGGGGGGGGTATCATGGTCTTTTGTTTTAGCTTGTTTCGCTAACGACGTATTTCATCATTAACAGTTTCCAAATGACCAAAAGGAAAAACTCTAAAAATAAAATACGGGACTCTTCATCGCATCTTTAATTTGACTGTGATGAAATAAATGCAAAGTGAAGATATTCAACTTCACATCCTTCCTGTTCCATTTTGAGGGTGTCATTATGAGTTATGGTAAATGCTACGGCGCCGCCGCCGTCTCGAGAGCCGAGAGATGAAACATAATGCCGTAATGACTTTTCCTAATGAACTAAATTTAAATAATGTATTCTCGGACAGATTCGGAACGCTGATGCTCCCCGTGATTAGGATATATGACTGAAGAGCAGATGTGGCCGAGCACCTCCGTGCGATGCACGACACACGCTCGCATGATTAATGGCGACTTCTGACGTTCGCTCCGGGTCACTCAAACGGGCGACCCGTTGTCTCGGAGGCAGAGAGGTAAACCACGGGTTCTACGATCGCGATCGTGTTTGATGAGTATATTTTTGTTAGGATTTCCAAGCACGCAGGATTAGCATTAGCATTAGCATATGCGCGGTGTCTGACGCTGTGCAACATGGATGTATGTGCTTGATGCTAAAGGTAGCTTCTGGGCTGCATTTCCACACATCCCCAGCTTCAGATGGAGAGCAGCAAAGCATGTCCAGCACAAAAATCTGAGCTTCTTTCATCGGCCATGATGCCTTTGAGGGTTCTGTGGCGCCAGAGACAGCCGGAGGTTAACGCTTCCTCGCCCAGGCACCTGCAGCGAGGTCTTTCCGTTGGCTTTTGACTTCCTGCTATCTGGAGATGCGTTTCACGCTTCTAGCAAGCAATTAACGAAAGGCCGTTACGCCTCAGCTTAGTGTTGCGTTTCGCTCGCGGCTCTACGCAAACGCAGAAAAAAACAGCCTGCTTGCTCAGTCCTCCTTCAGACGCGGACGGACGGACTTGTAGACAGCTTGTCCTCAGTTGTTGTTGCCGTGACGAAAAGGCAGACAGAAAGCGTGTGCTTTCGGGAGAATGCGGCTCCCTTTGTGCTTTCAGTGCCGCCAACAAAGGCAGATGTGTGTAGATTTGGATTTAAGATTCTGATTTAATTAGCTTCGACTCTCGGGGCTGCCTCTAAGGTAGCTGCTCCTGCGTGCCGCAACACTCATTATGGATGAATTAATGAAGTGGGACGCACCCTTCGCATCATCCATGTGGCATGTGCTGATGCATTATGTATTTTTTTTATTATTATTTCCAAGCGTAAGTAAATAAAGTTCATTGAATGTGCATCGCGGGAAGCTAACGAGGCATTTTGATTCTTGAGACAAATTCTGGTTGTGTAAGATTTAAGCGTTGATCACGTTCACAAACACTCTGTTTGTGTTGGTCCCATCCGGTTCTGAAGTGGCATGTTTTCATTTACGGAACAATGGCGGTCCCGCCAGCGCTCGAAGCCCGTGCCGTCGGCATCGTGTAAATAACACTCGCTTTCAGATTCCCTCGATGCATCCGGGGAAGGTGCTTTACGATCCGTTTCGCTTTGCTCTGAGTCGATGCGGTTTCAACATGAAAGGCCGGAGGTGTCCGACGGGAGGCTTCGTAGAGATCGATTTATTAATAGAACCCGGAATTAAGAGAAATTAAATTCCAATCCAAGCTGCAATGAATGGGTGTTTTTAGAGAAACGGCCACAATTTTGGATGAAGAGCCATGTCTCCCGATAGAATTGTGT
This sequence comes from Brachionichthys hirsutus, assembly GCF_040956055.1. Taxonomy (NCBI): domain Eukaryota; kingdom Metazoa; phylum Chordata; class Actinopteri; order Lophiiformes; family Brachionichthyidae; genus Brachionichthys; species Brachionichthys hirsutus. The sequence goes on along the minus strand of NC_090910.1, from coordinate 10,814,218 downwards.
TTCGCTCTTATTCTGCTACGCTATATATTAAAGCTCTTCGCTTGTGGCGAGGTGTGAAAATACGTCTTAACAGCTGTTGAAGCCGGAGTTTAAACGAGACTGAACGTTGGATTTGAAGTCAAAAAAAGCAGGAAACGTGCGTAACGTATGCATCATAAATTTAAGAACCTTCTAATGAATGTGAAATAAAAGGCAGGTTTTACCAGGAGAGACCGTCGGCCTCACCTGAGCTCCGCTTTGCCAGACGACCATCTTTCACCCGTGACAGAAATCGCATGATTCAATGATCCCGTGAAAGGACTGATGGACAGCGAGCTTTAAAACATTAATAAACACGCCGTTTTATAGGGCAGCCCTTCATTTCTCACCAGCACATACAGCGTTGACCTTGTCTTTGCCCTTCCTCTGCTCGCAGAGGTTATGGCGACGCCGACGTCTGCAATTCAATTCCCACCCACTCCACCCTGCGAAGAAAGACGTGGAAGTCATTCCGAGAAGGATTCCAAGGCGGCGAGTTCTTGTCCTTGTCACTTTTGATCTCATCGATACCGGCAGAGTGTGAAAGCAAATAAAAGGATGGTTAATGATTTCCCGCGCTGCGCTTGACCTCCCGTCTACAGTAGAGTCTCCTCAATTAAACCCCCCACCCCCCCCCCAGCTCGATTCCATCATCACTCTTGCGAAAGGTGTTGTGGATGTTTGCGTGCCACAGTTTAATCCCGTTTGCATCAACGCTGGGAACGCCGTTCATCTGCATGGGGATACAAAAGTTTAACGTGACAGGAAGTTCCCAAGAAACAACAATAGGCTAAATTTTGTGCGGCGGCTTGTTGGGAATCGATGAACGATGTGCAGCCAGGAGAGATGAGTCGGGGTTGTTTTCCGTTAAAAGGTAAAAGCAGTTTGTATGAGAGGCAGTGCTGTAATTGAATTATTGATTATTATCTTTTGGGTCTTATCTCAACATATTTCATAAGAAATGAGACAAGGATTAGTTGAAGGTTATAGATGATAGATGTTGGAATTCATTCATTGTGTGAATTAATGGATGCTGTACGTTATAAGGTCTTCAACTTCTTCTGTGGCTCGATTTGTTGAGTGGGAGAAGGTTCGATGGGCCAACGCTCCAAACTGTTGGGAGGTTCCGCCATCTAGTGGACACTGTCTGCAAGTACAGACAAAAAAATGCACGTTGAAGAAACTATTGTTTCTCCTTTAACATTTTTTTAAGAGCTATTTTTTGTAGCTATTTTTTGTAAAATATTGAACAAGAAATCCAAGCCAAATTTTTAAAAATAAATTAAAAATCTATTCGATCCTGAAAAAAAACGGTCTGAAGGCACTTCTATTGCAGAAACAATCACACAAGCTGGAGGTGAAAATGTGTTTGTACAAAATGTTGCCTAATAATTATAAAAATGATCCAGCTGATTTGCAGAAAGCTTTAGTAATGGTATTTTTTTAAGAAGGGGGGGGGGGGGGGGGGGGTAAACCTCACTCTGACAAAACTTGTAATATATGCTTATGGCCACCAGGTGGAGATGCACCACTATTCTCATTCTGATACACCTGACACCCTCATAACTTAATTTTCTAACCATCGCTTTAATTAATAAAGGTCCCGTCCTCGTGAAAGCACAGCATCTTCAACTCCATCATCTCCAGCCCCGCCTCCTGCCTTGTTGTCAAAGCAACTGTCTCCAGGGTCAAGCCAGTCCTGTCACTCTCCAGTCAACCAAGAAAGCTCTAAAACTTAATGTGACATCATCATAGTGTCTAATATAATGCACAGGTGCAACAATACAACCTTGCACTGATGCTAAATGCACCACGTCTGCAAGATATATATGTACAGAAAAAATAAGCGCGTACCATCATGACAAATGTCACATGACTTTATTTTGCCATATGATGGTTCAGGCTTTATGATAATGAGTTGAACTTGACAGTATTAATATTCTGATGAGAGCAATGCTTATATATGTGCACTTTATGAGCTTGATGACCAATGACGTGCAAAAGAGACAAAAGAAAATACCTGTTTTTCACAGATTATAAAATATTGCTCACAGAGTAATTTGAGGGAAAATAAGCGGAAAGTAGTTTCCGCAGGAGAGTTTAACTGATGAGCACATAAACACGCTTTAGTGCGATTTATTTTCAGCTTCTTTGAGTGATTTGCTTGTCATCAATTTTAATGGGCTTTATATATATATATATAAAAGAGGTGACATAAATTGCGGTAAACGATTGGAGATTTAAGGAAAGAATCCTGAGCGGTGAGTGGGGGATAGTGGAAGGTTACAGCATGTTAGTCCCAGTAAGATGGTTCTGATCAGAGCGAGGAACAAACATACTTTGCATAATAAGCTATTTTCTACAACCATCACAGTTGTGCTTGTTATGTGTGACATTTAGAATCGGCCTGAAAATGCAAATGAGGTGATTAAGTAGTGCTGTGCTTCAATTCCGCATCAGGAGGAACATTTGTGAGGGAAAAACTGCAGGAACCTTCAACATAATTTCACACACGTCGGGGTCATATATACGCTGTACAAGTTTTCGGTGAAAACTATTTATTTATGATGCATTTATGCAATTATATTCTCTATGCATGACACTAAGCAGCAGCAAAGTTGCCTAGCTAGCTAGCGCATGTCATTTAATGACAACAACAACAAAAATGGATGACTGAATAACTTTTGTCTCTTGCCTCTAAATATTTTATATTTCCCAATATTGTCCATTTAACAGTCTGATTTTTCACGCTAAAGGGGATAGCTACGTTTAGCATAAACTGACGTCTGCAATTCAGAGCAGGTTCGAGGAAACGCTGAATAAGAACCAAATTTTGAGTAAACTTTATTGAAAATCCCAGCGACATTTAAAACAATAGCAAATAATACAAAAATACTCAGTAATTCAGTAACACAAGTGTGTTGTTTTCTCTCTGTGTTTCTTTAGCACTTAACCTATAGCATGTTCGTACAGTAGAACATTTCATATGTCAGTTAAGCTGCATTTTACAGCACGAGTTTAGTAGGTTGATCCTTGATGGAGTTGTCGGCTGTTTATTATTCTGTAAAGACAACCAATTTGAGGTTTGCAGTGCAATTAGCTTCTTCTGCAGGTGTTCCCGGAATGATGTCAAGAATCAAGCCACGTAAACGAGACCGTCCTGGAGTCAAAGGTCCTGCAGACGCATCTCTACCGTTAAAAAGTCCTCTCGGTCCGACTGCAAAGTATCATCGGTGCATCGGAATAGTGTTTAAAGTGCAGGGAGCTTCGTATTCCAGGACTAATACAGAATATTACCCCTCCGCTTACTATTAAAACTATACCCAGGCTATGTTATGGCGCCATTGGGGGAAAATAGCCTGATTATAGTTCCCGTAAAGTATTGGACTGAGTGTCGTGATGAATATTCATAAATTGCTTTAATGAAGACCTCACATTGATTAAGCCTTCTCTAATGGCTTGTATGATAGTGAATGCCAGAATGTAATTGGATTACGGTGACTTTGGGAAGTACTTTGAGACAGTGCCCACATTGGAAATGAAGACGTGTGGCTCCGCTAACGGCGTAATTGACAGGTATTAAGATGGATGGATCCAGGAGGAGACTCCAAAGCTCTCCCTGCCCAAAAGCAGAAGAGCCCCCCAGACGTGCCCCGTGCAGGACGGGGTCAGATTCCGTTAACTTGAAATGCCTTTAGATTCAGTCGGAAAAGAAAAGATTTGTTCCGGAGCTCAAAGAAGCGCCATTGTTAGATCTATTTCAAAAGATAGAAGTCTGTTTCTAAATTACTGATCTGTAGGTTTTTATTGCAATGGAGACATTTTGAAATCAAATTTGTACCACTGAAAAAGTGATTTGAGTTTAAAAGGGCTCCAGAACGATCATGTAAACACACAAAATATCAGCGTGATCGCTAATTTAATTACTAAGGAAGACGTTAAGACGTAGATTAAGTCCTCTTCTCTGATTGGCTACTCCCGTTTGGAGCATCCTCAGGCCACAGTATGATAAATGCAAGCCTTGGTTCTGCAGCAGAAAATGAACAGGCGTGTTTTTGTGTTTATACGCAGCAGCTGTGCTCTCTTCTATATTTTTAGTTGCATTTCATAAATTTGTTTCTAAAATCCAGGGATTTATGCTAATCAGCTCTGACTTGAAGACTCCAAAATGGAATTGCGTAAATCTCCTGGCGTTATTTAGCTGCTTTTATTTTGAAATGTTTTGACATTGTATGTATAAACTCGCTTTGTCTTTCCATTCCAAAGTAAAGCCGTGCATTTACGACTTCGTTTGTATTCCCGTCCAGCAGAAAATTAGCAAATGTCAAAAACCATCCCTGTTCAGATTTCCTAAAACGTCTTCAGGCTAAGCTCATTATGATTTAAGCACCCCCCCCCCCCCCTCCCCTCTGTCTATTGGTGAACTTTAACATATATAAAGCGTCCCGCTCTACTAAATTATGCAAATCCCTTTCTTTTTTAATCAACCCGTCGTCATTGAACCCAGAAAGCCTGCATTAGTCCTTTAATGGCGCCGTTTCCTCTGGCTGGCCGGGCCGTCAGGAAGCATCAGAAATGACTGCAGTCATACATAAAGTGCGTCTAGCATGGACCGGGACATCGCTTGTTATTTTGTCACCGGGAGAGGCAGGAACACGGCTGGAACACGTGGGTGCAGAATTCCGCGCTAATGAAGGAGGTTGATGGGCAAGTTGCAGAAGCAGAGCTGACAGCTCCCGGGTCCGGTTCAACCGCGGCTCTAATAAGCTTTTTGGCAGAAATACAGAAATGCTTCCACGTGCTTGTCGTCGTGCGGATGAACGCTTGATTCCCGTGTGGATTTTTAGCATAATGCTTGTTACGGAACCTGGAATAAACCGACTTCGGGACTCATTTAAACAGAAAAAGCGGATTCCACATTACATTTATTCCATCGCTTCACGGTGATGGAATAAAAAAAAAATCGGAACCTGTAAAATATATCCTTGAACACCGCTGAGAATGTCGGCACACGCCGGAGGCAGATTTTATTTTGCCATAAAGAGTGAAAACGACGTTCCTGCCATTAACGGCGTCATCCCACTGAGTCGTCCTTTTGCAGTCAGTTGCATGAAATCTCATTCCTCGTTATTGTGGGTTTGTCCTTTTCTGAGTTCTTCCTGTAAGCCTGTGCACTCTTAGCAAAGATTTCGTGAATCACAGCAGCGGAGAAGTTCCTCGTCGCCCGCTACAAAGGGACATTACGCAATGCCATGGCGCCGCCAATGAAGGAAACAAGCACAAACCTGCTTTTCCTCGGGCGAATCCGTTGGAAAAGATTTCCGTGGGAAAATTCAGGGAAGTGTTGCAATGCAGGATAATTATTTGTTTTAATCTCACGATCTGCTGCTGTCTTATTTTTTTTAATAGAGTTTAATCAAGGTGCGTGCAGGAGCTGCATCCACCTGCTCACAGCCGCCGATACTGAGGCGATATTATATACAGCGGCGGTATTGATCGTCTCATATCATTGATTTGTTTGCCTACAACAGACAGGTCCTCCATCAAACTGCGACGCTCCATAAAAAGAGATTTATTCGCTCGGCGTGAGCTAAGCTACTCCTGCAACACGCTATCACCGCCGAGAGAAAACAGACATCGAGCATTTAAAGCGGCCTAAATATCTACCAAGGTGGATCCTCATTTCTATCCTGATCGGGATAACTAAGCTCTACTCCGGCATGGCGGGAGCGACCTCCACCCGGATCTCCATTCGCATTTTAACTGCGCGTGCGCCGAGCGTGACGGAGGGGGGAGGAAAAGGTGTCCTAACTGCGCCTCGTTCATCAAAAGTTGGTCCAGAGCAGACAGGATTAAAAAAAACACACACATGACAAATGGGTGGGCACTCCTCGGCGTTCCCTGCAGGATTCCCGTTGGCCACGGAGGGTTGTAGATTAACAGAGGTGACAGGAGAGGTTGGGATTGCATTTGAGCGCAGAAAGAAGGGAAGTACACAACACGGGCTCTTCTGTTCGTTACGGCCTCGCCGCCGTTCCTCCCGTCTGGCGCCCCGTGATTCATACGCAGACGTCGTTCCTCTCCAGACTGACGGATGTCGCTCCGGCGGACATTCATTTCCCGGAGCGATCAAACACGCGATCGTACTCTTAACTCAAACTCTGCCATGCGGAAGCGTTTTGTCATTGATGTGTTTTAATGGGGCGGAGCTTTGTTTTCGCCGCCGCTGTCGTGTTCGACTAATGTTGACTTTTGAAGGATGCAAAAGAACAGATGAGACAAATCAGTGTTGCTTCAAGAGAGCGCCGACCCTGCTCGAGGGCCATGCAATATTAATCCGATCCGTGGAGGTCGTCTGGTTTCCCTCCCGGGGGGGCTTCTCTATTACCTCTCCCGGCTTATCGCCCATTCCTTGATACTCCATTAAAAGAAACTCTTCTGGCTCAAAGTTATACTTTGAAACTCTTCTCTTCCCCTCTCGGAGATTCTCTTTTGTATTATTGATCATTGAGTCTGCAGCTGCCTTAATGGCGTATCATGAATACATTTCCTTTCATTTCACCATCAAAACAGAAATCCCTCCATATTTCTGGAGGTCAGGAGCATTGCCATCAAGGTCAAAGGAGATGGGGGGGAGGGGGGATCCGGTGATGCCGAGTCCTTTCAATCTCCTGACCGGGGTCCGTTACAAAGCCAGTCAATTTGCGAGTTCCAATTTGAAGTTGATGGAAATTGTTGAGGTCTCATCACGCGGCCGAACAGCCGAGTGACAACCGGCGCCGTCAGACCTCAGGATGTAATCAGGGGCGGCGGCGATTGCAGGGAAAACGCACGCTTGTAATGGATGAGACTTGTCGGCATTCACCCGGTTTTGGTCGCTTCATTTAAATCCGTCTACGCTTTCTGACGCATCTCGGTGGACGCGGCGTCGGTCTCGAGTGAGCAGAGAAGCTATTGTCCTTTCGCACTGGTGGAATTTGTCCAGCTGACGTCTTTGAGAACCCAAAACCGGCCTGCAAAGAAGAACTCGCTGATGTGCAGCGTGCAAAATGGGAAGGTTGCACTGTGCGAAGTAGCTGCCGGAGCGCCTTCGCAGTCATATTATTGATTGCGGGGGTTCACTGTGTTGTTTGAAACGAGGTCTAGTTGCTTAGCTGCGTTCTGTCGCAGCATAATAATGACCGTTTGCTCGGTGAGCTTTACTTTAGGAGCGCAGCCTTCCAGACGCCGCTATCGGTGTTGATGCACGACTCGAGCGTTAGCGCGCAGACTGACGCGGCGTCGATACAGTCGACAACTCCCAACGTGCAAGAAGTCTTTGATTAAATCGCTTTCTTCTGGCGCTGCAACACAATCGGGTCCGGTTTGCGAGCCCAGCTCCTACTTTAAATGAGGGATTGATGCATGTTTACAGTCAACATCACAACAACTTTATTCTGTATAAATGTTTCTGAATGTCTTTTTCCCCCAAAGCAAAAGGCTACCTAGCATAGCTAGCATATTAGCTTTCTGAAATAGCCTCCGCGGTGGACTAATTTTGGCGCTTGACAATTTTCGTTAAATAAAAGGCAGGTTGGATTAGCTAAACTTTCATAAAGATATGAGTGATATTTATCCAGACAGGAAGCCGAGCCTCTGTTTAAAAATGAAATGTCACTTCAGAGCTTCTCTAAATTAAAGATTTGGAAGAATGTCAAAGATAACCACGACGAATTTAGGGTTTCATTACTGACTTTCATTTCATTATATCTGATTCGCTCTTCTGCGCTGCATCGCAATGACTTTGTGATTAAAATGATGAATTAAGACGCTCTGGAAGAAAAAGAAAAAAGAAAAAGACCCCCATGCCCCAAAGTGAGTTACCATCTTTAAATTTGACCAGGATGTCAAGCTTGATTAAAACAGGATGAAATAAAGTTCAATTTTTGAAAGCTGATTCCAGTATTTCAGCATTTCTAATCTTAAAAATTAACTTTCATTGTTGGAAAAAAGAAAAAAAATAAGACGTTTTATTCTATGTAATAAAGTCTTAAATTGTCAACTCGACTTCTTTCAGTTAATCTGAAGGCAGGCAGCGTTTTTGGTTTCCAGGTGTGAAGCTGTGAGAGGAAAATTAACAGCTCTTGTCCACAAGTCCTCTTTAGCGCGGCGACATCCCAACGGGCAGGAACGCTCTCCGGTTGCACCATCGACAGTTTTAAATATTTAACCACGTCTGTCACAGGATCGCACTCTTGACTTTGACGCCAACCTCCACACGATGAGCTGCGAAGTGTTTCTGCCACCGCTTGCGGCGTCTTCCTGGAGTTCCTCGCATCGCATATCAAACAGTCTGGAGTTGGATCGCAAGCTGAGTGTACAAATAACGGCTGACCCCCCCCCCAGCGTCATCTGGCTAATTTATCACTTTCTCCTGGGGATAGTCATGAGGAGAAGTCTCTGGAAGGGGATGAAATGGGGGGGGGGTAAATGAAAGGTCTGTCAGGATGCCCAGAGAGCCTGAGGAGCTCTTTGAGAGCGTGTTGCTTTGTCGTCACCTGGACGACCATTTCTGCGACAAACCGCCGGTGATCGTCGGGGGGGCCCTCTGGGGCCGATCCCGCCGGCAGCAGAGACGGAAATAGCATCCTTTTTCTCCCGTGTGCGTTTGTTCCTCGTTGTTGGCTTCTGCTTTGAAAAAAAATATATGAAAAGGTTGCAACACAATCAACAATTCAGCGAAAGAAGTGGAAAAGCAGCGACTGCATGTCAGACAAAGGCTCTCTGGAAGGCGCGGCACGGAACATGAGGCTCCCCGGGGTTAACCTGTATGCATTAACGCCACACCAAAGTGATAAACGCTCAGCAACGAATCCATCAACATTTATTTGGCCTGTTTACCACTTGGCATTATTTTCTAAGGCTTATGTTTTATTCATTTGGTCCAATTTTGATTTCAATAATCCTTTTGTTTTGCTCTAAAAAGTCATTTACATTGCAAATGAGAAAGCCGGCGTGTTCATTTTTCCTGTACTTGACAGTCTTGCCCAATCTTTCCCGTCGTTTTGCGCCGGTGCTTAATTCCTGCTCATTTTTTAATTACCACTCTAGGAGTTCAATATTATAGCCTGATTAAAACGTTATAGGACCCGGGTTCAGTAATAATTGCAGATTGGCCGGCTGGAATGTGCAGAGAAAATTATTTTATTGAGGAACATAATTGCATCTGCAAAAATGCATCACTGTGAATGGCTTAACGGCACCTATCAGTTCTGGAGGGGTGGTTTAGTGGGTCATTTTAGGAAGCCTTACCGGACATTATGTCGACTTGGAATGACTTAGGATCCTCTGCCGGGTTCAGACGGAGGATCGGAGCAGCGGGAGCTCATGGTTGCTGTTGTGGAAAAGCAGCGGAACAAATCTCCAGAAGATAAACTCTTGATATTTTCCTGATCTTTTGTGTTTCGGCCCTTTGCTCACCCTCCACCCTGCATCTGATCCTTCTCTTTAATTCAAGGAGCCTCACACAGGATGGTGTTTTGGTTCTCAGATTATCAGTACTCATTGTGCAATGCCTTTCAATAGAGAGCCCTTGAAGCACACACAGCCTGAATGACTGGAATTATTTGACTGATTGAAATTAAATTATAACCTCTCAAAGACTGATTTGATCACTTGAGTTGCGCTGAACACGTAATTCTGGGCTAAATGCTGCATAATTATTTAAGTTGAGGAGGATTTTCACCTTTACTGTACGGTTACAGCCGGAATAAGTGGGTGGGCGACATTGCCGCTCAAATTGTCATTTTAAAAGACATAATCATCTATATTTCAGCCTGCCAATTTCTTATCCGTGTGGCGCCACACAACGGAAGCGCGATGAAAGCAGCGGCAACACGTAGCCTTCAAACATCACAGATCAGAGACGAGAGGAAGCGTTTTGATGTCACATTTTGGCTCCAAACCTGAAATCAGGAAGAAAGAAACAGAAAATCCCCGAAGAGGAAGAACACCAATAATTACATATGTGCTCTTCGGTGTCTGTTTGAGACGACAAGTAAAATTTAGTATCCATTAAATAGGAAAATGAAGCCAGAAACAAGCCACAACCTTTAAAATGATCATTTTGATTATCATCCTTCCTTCCATTTAAAAGCTCACAAACTGCGGATTGCCGTGTATTGATTCTTTATCGTGCATGAATGGCAGCTGAAGCTCACAGCAGGTGGTCTGACGGGAGAATAAATGATCAACAGAAATAGTTGTTTTAAAAAAACATGAATTTGCATTGCAGGTTTGATTTCTGATGCTTTTATCTCCAGTAATATGAAAGCTATAAGATGTCATTTAGTATGAAAATCACGTCTCCAAAAGCTTTTGAGTTTCATTAAAAAAAAAATGCGGGGGGCCAAATGCAGTAATTAAGATGAACTATTTATCAGTAGCTGTTGATGAGTCGTTTGATGTCTTGATTTGAAGTCTCTTTGAAGAGATTGTGGTAATATAAAAATGTTGACTCCAGTTTCAGACCTGGAGTCGCATGTGAACGGCTGGGATCACTAAAACCACAAAGGCCAATGATATCCAGGGTGTCATCACCTGGATGAATGAGAATCAACAAGCAACGCATGCCATTTAAAATGGCAATAATTACCCAGGGCTCGCGCTGCCAAAGGGATACAAGCTGAAAAACGGCAAATGACCTGTTTCCTTTTATTTTCCAATGAAATAAAAACCCAGATTTTTGTTCCAGTAACCTTGACGAACGTCTATAAACTGGCACGACAACCAAAGAAAACTTGGTTAACCGGGTTGCTACTGATGTTTGTTTGTTTTTGCCGCTGCAATCAAACCGGTAGATTGAGAATGACATCAAATCAAGAAATCTAATTTTTAGTCTTTCAAGGGTCCGATTTGGTCGTGAGTTTATTGTCACATGTGGCGTGAAGGAAATAAATGGACTGTACTTACATAGCACTTTCGTATTTGGACTGACGACTCAAAGCGCTTTGCAATACTAACCAGCTTTCACACTGACATTCACACGCTCAGTCTTTATCTCAGTGATTGAAGGTTACTGAATCAAATTCAGTGAGTTTTCAGTGGCTTTAATGTGGCCACACTCCGTGCAGAGCAAACACCATTATGAGCAGCCAACCAGCACAGGAGCCGGCAATCCATAAAGAGAATCTGATTGATTTTCTCAGGAATGAGCTATTTATCTGAAATCAGCGGCCGTTAGATGAGAAAGGGACATTTAAAGAGACACAGGAGAGGAAAATGTAGAAAACAAACTGCATGATGTGGTGGGTAATTCCAAAAACAACAGGATGCGTGCAGAGACGGACCGATTTCGGTTTACACGTTATCAACGAGCATTCGAGACGTATCTCGGGCTCACGGGATTATGCTGCATCCACAAATTATGTTTCAATTATTGATAGATTTTAATTATTTGTGGTCTGATGTTTTGCGTTCTTGAGAAATGAATTCACCTCGTCTTTTTTTTTAGCCACCCAGACTGCTAGCGAGGAGCAATATGAATGCTAAATGATTCCAGTCTTGCGTTTTTCACAAGCTATTGATTGGCACAGAGGTTCGCACAGATACAAATTAATGTTTTCTCATGAAGAGTAAAGGATGAGACTTAATGATTTTGGTTCGGGAGCTTTTCATTGGAAAAGTAGGGGAGAATCGTCAAAACGCAGGTGACGAGGTCCTGGAGCACACAGTTGTAAATGTGCTTAAAAATATGAGGCGACTTCACGTCTATTCGGTGCCGGGATGAACAGAAATTTGATTTTATAGACCTCCTCTTTAATGCGAATATAACAGGGAAAGAATTTACCCTGTATCCACTTGGTTTAAGTAGATTGTTAAAATTATGACTCTTTGTCTTTTTTATTACATTATCCTCGTCTAGCGTGAAAATACTTTCCACATTTAACTAACCATGAAAAGGAACTAAAGATATTATATATATATATATATATTAAAAAGTGGTTAAATATTCACCAATTCAGGAATCCTTTATTTTGCAGGATTTTATTCCAGAAAGCCTAAAACCCAAAGTCCTCATGATTGCCTGACGTTTTACTGCTTTTGTCCTGAGGGGAATACTTTCACTCCGTATCCTCGTAAAAGTTTGATGCGGGGAAAATGAGAGCGCTAGAGTTGTGTTTCGTAAAAACGCAGCATTCAAGTGAACATGTGAAGTGAAGCGCTGTCTGGCGTTTCAGCGGACATGGACATGTGGTTAATGAGCTAAATTATATGCGTATTGAAGTCGGTTAATTCCCCGAGGAGCCGAGATGCTTTCACTTCAGTCTGAGGCGTAATGGATTACATGGATTCGTCTGGGCCCGGAGGGCGTGGAAGATGAACGAGCGCAACAGTTTTCTTAACAATACGTCGATGGAACAGACGTTCTGTGTTGTTTTCTAATAATATGCATTACAGTGAAGAACATATTTTAATTGCACGCCCCTGTTTAGCCTGCAGAGATGCTACCATGATGTAAATAAATGTGTTTTGCAACATGTCCCCCCCCCGTCATATATCAATAATTAATGCTTTAGCCTTTAACTAGACGTTCAGGTAACCTCCTATATCGGGCGAGAGGCAGGGTTTGCCCCGGATGAGTCGCCACAGCCGCACAGGTAGACAAACGACCACACACTCACACCTACAGGCAGCGGAGAGTTCTCAAACTGCGGGAGGAAGCCGAAGCACCCGGAGGAAACCCAGGCCCGAAATAGCCCTCTGAAGGTTTCCCGTTGAATCTGGCGCCACGACATTAGCGGCCGGTCTTTCTGGTTCTCTCGATTGCGAGGCTGCGGCCTCTGCGGATCAGACTTGTTTGTCCGACTTGAGATCAGGGGATTTTTGAAGGCCGAGTTTTTCCATTTCCGTCCCGCTGCTCAGTAGCCCGGTTCCGAAGCTCAGGTGCCCGTTGTAGGTCGGCTTCAGCGTTCTAACTGGGTTGCAGCTGACCCAGCAGGAAGTAGCGCAACACAATAGAGCATGAATAAATCCGGGACACCCATTTCCAGGATCTCTTTTGGTCGGCACTAAGCAGAGACCCAACAGGGAAAGTGCGACCCAGGTGTCTAACATCACAATGTGCTCCTTTTATTTCTATATGACTGATCCCTTCTATTAATCTAAACATAAATCATAAACCTTTCATAACTTCATTTAGTCTGCCGCTCAGCGCAAAATCTCCCCGGAAAATTAAAGCTGAGCGTTGATCCATTTCTGTCTGCTTTTCCATTACGGTTGAAATGAAGCTTTTTATTCCATTTTGTTGGCGGCTGCTGCTTTTGGAGGAAAAATGGGAAGCGACCCGCCATTCAGGTGCGTCAGCGCGGCGGCGTTAAGTGACACTGTAATGAGCTTGAGAGCTCAAAGAGTTCAAAAGTCTTTGCAGGCCTGCAGGATGCCTTGTGATGAAGGTAAACAGCGCTGACCACAGCTTCAGCTCTGGGACTCATTATCCCACTCTGCCTGCCACAGAGCCAGACATCCACACACACGGCTTCTCTCTGCATGTCGCAGTTTCAGCTCCTCACTTTGCAGTTTGAAATCTTTAGACATATTTGCTCATTTGCAGCACCCATGGACTAAATGGTGGTGCAGAAATGTATTATATTTTCCTGTCACATACTCTTTTAGCAGGACAATCGTATCGGGGCTCTGCTCAATGTGCGGAATGCAATCCCTGCGTACGCAAGTTGGCGAATGTCACATCTAACCAAGGGGTGAAATGGTTATAAGCACTTAAAAAGTGAGTTAGACTATATACTATAATATATTTTCATTTTTTTGAATTGTAAATCAATGTGGGCTGTCATTTGTTTCTGGTGTTTGCCAAGAGGGTTTGTAATTTCCCCTGGCATGGCTTCAAACGGAATCCTGACGGCAGCCTTGATGGCTCTTAATAGGAGTTGAGAGAGGAGAATGGGCTGAATTAGCATGATGACAAAGGACGGAACGGGAACGAGATAATGGAGGTTACATCCCAAACCAGTCCTTGGACCCTTCGAAGGCCACATTGTGAGACGGTAATGGCACACAAAAGCCTGTCCAGAGCCAAAGACCAGAACCACGTGGACCCGTTCCATAGATCGCAATATGCCATTTAATTTCTAATGCCTGACTAGAATGAGCCCAATAAATTAGTCAGAGCTCAAGCAGTTCCATGAATGCAAATCCGAGCTCATGCAATTAGACTAATTTAAGCTGAGGTGAAGTTCGGTGCATTTTGCAGCGATCCTCGAGCATCCCAAGAGGTCGAACGCGGATTTAATCGATTCCACCGCGGCGAGCAGCAGCAGTAAACAGCGATATTCACGCCACGACCATGACCAAAAGCAGAGATGAAAACTTAAGCGTGTTATTCACCCGGACCGCGCTCATGTGAACGTTGTCATTTCCTCTTTGCGGCGCGTTGCCTTTGCAGGATAGCAATCAGAACGGCGCTATGCAGCAACTGATTAAGCTGTTGGAGCAAAATGAACCCACTTACTCACCACACACACACACACACACACACACACATCTCTGCTGTGGAGGATATTTTCAATTAATCAGGCTCTCTCATCAATAATGTATGGCCCTCGCAGCCCGTCACTCTTCTGCAGCCGTTTAATGAGGCAGCCCAAGCCAGAGCGGCCCCGTCCTCAGATTATTCCTATTATAGGCAAAGCTCGGGAGCAAAGCCGCTGTGACCACCGCCACTTATTAAAGTCACGGCAGCCTTTTAACGCCTCGCCGTCGTGTCGAATCTGAGAAAAGACTGTTTGCAAAACGACACAAATTACCATAAGTGTCACATCTCAATCATCAGGACAAAAAAAGAAAAAAAACCTCGGGTTAATAAAATATAGCAAGGGTGCAATGAAGTTTTAAACCCAACTTTTCTGCGAAGGAGGAGGAGAATGTCCTGGTTTGAAGACACAGACACCCGAGAGTCCAGAGAGCAGCTGCTGCTCATAAGCGTTGAATAAATTGCCGATGGCGCGTTTGGTGAAGCCGTTGAAACGTCTCTGATCCCCCACATCAGGGTTAAAGCTGAACACTTTGCTTCGGCGCTGATTCCAGGGCGACCCGGGCGAGAGACGGTGGTCTCGGCCGCTCGGGGGGAACTTCAAAGGGTAATTCAGCCATTGAAGCTGCATCCTTTAACCACATGTTATTTCCATTTGCTGAGGAACATTGTTTTGCTACGTTCTACTTCTTCTCGTTTATTGCCATTATGCAAGCGTGTCTGCATTTTAAAACCACAGCGTTTTATGTTGGGAGGGGACCAACATGTGCTCTGCTGTGGGCTCGGCTCGGCTCGGCGGCAGTCGGTTCTTATTTGAATTCAAACACACCGCCTCTTCTGCATGAAAATATTTCTCTAAATCATTCTCATGATACCAGATTTGCAGACTAGAGAACGCGCCTGTAAACCGGGAGCGTACGAACTGAGGTAAAGGTTGTTTTTTTTATTTATGGGAGTTAAACATTTCTTTCTGGAGAAGCTATAGTCACATTCAAAGTCTGGGACGGAAATGAGTTGTGTTAATCCGTAACAGGATCTCATAAATGTAACCCATTTTTGTTTACTCACCGGCCAACAGCCGGTTGCCAAAAGTACACGAGGTGCTAACGGTCTTAAACTGTCTCTGAATGTCTCAGAAACTCACTCCCATCTCGACTTTTCTTTACATTACAGAGACGCATCACATGTGGGAGCGGCACCGGCGTTCCCGGGGCAGGTGGTCGGGTTGGACGGCGGCCTACGAAGTCTGGGACTGGCACCAGAGGCTTTGGGTTTCCATCCAAACTCCTGTCGCCTGAGGTAACGAGGACACTCTGGATATCGTGATGGAAATGCTCTCTTTTACAAAATGGCCCTGAAAATAAATGAAGCGTGTTCTCAATCAAATAAATCAAGCTCAGCCGAGGAGGTCAAGTCGACGCCGACATTTGTTTGCCTGTCTGTCAGAAGGATTGCACGAAAATGAGTGACACGATTCCCGGTTCCAGTCAATTTAGCGTTATTTATTATCCTTACACGAGGGTCAGACGATCGCTTTCCATTATTTCCAACAACAGAACAGGGAAAGTGAGCGGCGCCCTGCGAGTGCCGTCTGGTTTAATTATCCGCTCTCGATCAACACTCGAGTGGCACGGATTTAATGGGCCCGTCCTTACGGATGCGTCTGCGCTCGCTGAAATGATTGCGTTTCGCGTTTCATATGAAGAGACGAGGCTGGTGTTTAGAATGAAAATGAATGTGGGAGGGGCTTGCAAGCTTGATGTTAACTTAAGGACACAGTCGGGTAAATCCAGGCGATATTCTCGTCTGGATTACTTCCTTTCTGTTGATTTGATATATTTGACGATGAATCCATGATTGAAACGCTTGCTAAACCGAAGTGCTGTTCTTGCTCGTTTCTTATTGCTCAGCATCCCATCGCTCTTACATTTCATTTTGCCAACGGGGGCAAAAAAACATTGATCCCAGAGGGACGCCGCCATACGAGCTGAGGATCCGACCATCTGGCTCCCTTTGCAGCTCATTGCGGGGGGGGGGGCGTCCCTCCCCTCGCGCCACCCATCAGCGTCATGGTGTCTCTTCTAGTGCTGTCAGAATCAACAGCCTTTGACATGCTGGACATTTACCGTCTTTCCATCGACGCCGAAGGAATCCGGATTCTCCTTCCGCCGCCGGCAGGAAGCGGCTTTCCCATTTCTGCTCCATCATCCCGCATTAGTTCTTTCACTTCTAAAGATTTCACATCAATCTGTTGCTCTCTGCTGTAATTGCAAAGGCGCGCTGCGACCGATGTCGCATCGAGCGCCGCTTCCCCTCGAGACATAAATCACGTTAATTAGCGATCAATGACTCATGCTTAATTTAATTAGGTCAAATGAGACACCCTCTAAAAACTCTGACATGCACTCATCTCCTTCCTCCAAACATAAAACATGAAAATGTTCCCGCCGGCTGGCCTGTCCTGCCTAGACATGGTCCAGGAGAGCGGGAGCGCCGGCGGCGGTGCCGGCGGCGCTTTGACAGCCGGGTTGTGGTTTCTGGGTCCCAGTAATGAAGGACTACCGAGTGTGTCATCCAGGAAAGGAGCCTCTCCCTCATCTGTCTTTTGGCCAGCCAGCTGGAGTCAATTCTCAGAATAACAGCGAGCCTCAAACGCTGCAGCGCGGCCACCCTTTGCTTTAACAGGCAAAACCAGTTCATTAAATCCCAACGCCGGCTAACCCGTTCCATAACCGACTCCGTAAAGTCAGAAAACAGCGGATTGTTTCAGTTTCCAGCTAATTTTTGCACGGCTAGCAAACCGCGGTGTTTGAAATAGGAGAAAGCGGAGGAGCCTTACATGGAGCAATGCCGGCGCGGCTGAATATCCAAGAGTCAGGGATCTCTGTCTGCCGTGCAAACTGTCTGTGAAATACGGGGGATTAACCGGAGGGTGACAGGTTGAGGGGGATCAGAACCTACTGAAGGGTCCAACATTCAAAGTCAAAAACTTCTCAGAGATAAGTCGTTGGTCACGGGATCGCATCATGTTGCTAAGTGAAGAAAATTCAATTTCCACAGACTTTCATTTGACTTTCAGGAGACGGGGGGAGAGGGGGGGGGGGGGGGCAGTCAGAGATGTGCAAAGCTCTTGCAAATGAAGTAATCTGCACCGAAAGCATGTCTGCAAGTAAACACACTGGACCTCAAAATCCTCAGAGAACATAATACTTCGGTTAGCGCTGCGCTCAATGTGGAATTATCTCGTTCTGTCAAAATTCAGCCGGTGCTTATATATTCCTTAGAACTGGAAACAGCAAGAGGAATTGGCACCGAGGACTCTACTGCGCCTGAAGGAGTGAGCCTGCATGCCTCGGCGTGGAGATTTGCCTGAAGTCAAATTTAAAAGGCTTCGTTTGGTGCGATTTCCTGGACGCCGTCAGAGCAGACTGGGCTTCATTAGCGGATTCCGCTGCGCCGCGTCGCAACGGAAGATCCCGTTTTCACTGCCGTCAGCTTCAAATTGACAACGCGGCATATTTCCGTGCAAGCCGACTCTTATCAATAGGGGTTCCTGGGATCTGTGCCTCTCCGTATCCAAACGCAGCAGCTTCATCAGCACAGGAAATGTTGGGAACGTTACCAGGAACAGGTGATTCAATTTAGGTGATGATCCGGAAGAGATTCTGGATTTCAACATTTGCAGTAAATGGAGCTTGCGTTTCAGCCGACTGTGCATTTAATATTAGAGACACAGATTTGTTTTCATGGTTCAGGAATATAAAAATAGAGATAAAATAAATGTCTTCTTGGTGGACGTCTGCACTGCCCCAGTGCTTTTCTAGTTCAGTTTGGAATTTCTCAACAATGATGCTGTCTACAGTATCAATAATTACCCCTCTGCAGGATATCAGGTCGCTCTCTGACTGATGGCGGCTGCAGCAAAAGGTTAATGAATGAGCCGTGGCAGGAGCCACGGCTGCCGGCGAGGGAGAGAGTCTCCGGGGGTTTTGGATTCACCGGTGGAGAAAGATAAAGGTGGAACAACCGAGGGAACGACAACTCAGCTGAAATTGAGTCCCTTTCTCTACCCGGATAACCTCCACGCACTTAAAAGTCTGGGAACGCCACCTGATCGCTCACCAGGTGCAGAATGGAATTAGATGAGGCAGCTTTTTGTGGTTTCGTCCAAACACCCCTCATATTGCATCACACATCAAAGATAATCTACCTAAACAAACTAGGTCTGCAATGCTGCTGCTTGTGATCAGACATCAAAAGAGTTGCATAAAGCGCGTTTTCCTCTGCGTGCTGCTGATGTCGGCAGCGGGTTTTTTTTCTTTTTCTCAACCCACAACAGCATTTTTATTTATCACGTTTCAACATTATCGTTAAATTCAACTGTAAATAATGAGACATGTTTGCATGTGTGATTAAAAAGGTGCATTTCTACGTGAAATTCAAGGCATCCGCTACCTCGAAACACAATTCTGCAAAAATCTACATTCATAGAAACGAGGCAATTATTGATGTCGAGCGTATTTTTGCACAAGTGACATGATCAGAACTTTAGGCTGCAAATAGTGAGAGCAAGTCTAGGCTTGCAGAATCCTCCCTTCCAAAGCATTTGACCGTTTTATGTTTGCGTGTATGTGAATAGTGCGCCTCTGCATGGAAGGATTACACATGGAGAATCCTGCCAAGTATTAAAGAGTGTTACAGGAAGGATCAGGAACAAATGACTGATTCATCGAGACGCCTTCTGAGACGTGCTGCTGTTTTTTAAAGCTCATGAGTCGGTGCGTGACTTAGAAATCCCCTGGCGTACGCGATAGTTGCATCCACATTGCTCCTGGAAGTAATTACGCTCCCGCCACCCGATAAAACGGAGATTTAGCTGCTGCAGAGCTGCATAACTAGATGCTACTTGCGCTAACCACAGAGCGTTTTACCTAGCCCGGCTGAATATATCCTGTGCACCAACGTTTTGTGCATATCAGTCAAGTTAAAAAGTTCTTTTTTTTTTATGTACCAGTACCTTTTTGACACAACGCCCCACCCTTTCCAGTTCAGCGGCTATTGCCTCATCAATCAAGCTAGCTGACTAATAGGGGTGACAAATTTACCTCCAGGGCGATGCTATTTGAAATTAATTACTTTCATCTGTAGTGAATAATTGTAGAAATTTTAGCACGGGTGCAATACAAACTAATATATTCATGTGATAAAAAGGATTATATCATAATGCAAGACAATTCACCGGCTGCTGATATATTTAGGAATTTATTATTATTTTCTTTACATCTTCTCCACTTCCTGCTCCAGAGCCCACAGATAGCCGTCATGAAGTAATTATTGTAATGCAAGGTCACAGAAGCAAGGAACACCCCCCCCCCCCCCCCCCCCAACCCCCCACGAGAAAATTACAAACAGGATTGCAACACCAAAGTGAAAGCATGTCTGCCAAATCGACACAAACATCAAACGGGCTTTCCAGGCGAGTCCAGGGTTTCAGCGTTCGTGAAGGAGAAACAAAGCATTCCAGCCGAGGAACGACGGGAACATTTCAAGCAGGAGTGTGTTTTATCTGTGTTAGATAAATCTATCATTAATTCACCGATCAGTAGCATTAGTTATGTCATGGTTCTTTCAATGCCATTTATAATCATTTCCTTCATAATCTATACTCAAGATATTCATAAAGTATGTGACAATCGTGTATCTGTTATATGCTGACTAGACGGAAGAAGTGAACACTTTGTGTTGTCTGGAAGAGCTATCTGCTCAAGGTTGGAGTCTTCATGTCTGGGTGATTTACGCATGTACACATTCTTATCTGCTAATAAAACCAGCTGGGAGAGGACTGTTTCTCTGAGAATCAAGGACGAAGCTAGCAGCAGCCACTCTCCCTTGCTGAAAGAAAGATACGAGTCTCGTTTCTTACCGGAAGTCAAGTAAATGTTTAGTGGTGTGGAATCTTTGGGGCTTGGTTCTGATTTTCTCTCTTTTACAGTGTCACAAACCTGACAATCTGTGTTACGCAATCGAGTGAACCATCTGCATGGTACATGTGACCCATGTTCTAAGCAAGAATGCATCAAAGGTTACATGGCGCGCACATTTTTGCAGAGTTGAAATGGTCTCTGACTTTTTTTTTCTCCCTTTAATATTCATCGCCTGTTCGGGCAAACGGCTCGCTGAGCTCCTTAAAGACAAAACCCCAAAGGATCATTGGATATCTGATTGACCAGGACAGCAAATGGAAACTTGTGCAGATTGAAAATAGCCCTGCCATTAAAAAAAAAAAAGAAGCCCCTCAGTTATGCCATTTTTGCAGATTAACATGAGTAGCTGAGGGGGATGCTTTGGAAATTGCTTTGACTAGAAATGTGTCAAGTCTGACAGGCTTTTTTTTTTTTTCTTTTCTCCCCGGTCTGATCCCTGTTAAGCACTTCCCTCTGATCTAATTCAATAAATGCCAAAGGGAGTTATAATAATCATATTCACTCCCGATCCTTTGGGATATGTGTCTTTGAAACCCATAAATACTCCCAACTTTTTTTCTTCTAGACATAATATCTTCAAAGGTTTATACATCTCTGGGGGGGTTTTACATTTCTTTAGCTAATCGAGTACATACAGTAAAGTTTAGCTTTGGAAAAAGCGCTCAATCCCAAATACAATCAAAAAGGAGTCCCCGCGAAAGTGCAAAGAGCCGAACCATCCATCATGACATCTTTGAGCTACAAATAAAAATCACTCATTCATTGGAACAATACAGCACGGCCATCGTTTTTTTCTCTGCTTCACAATAAAGTTTTTTTTTTTTTTTTAGCTTTAAAGGGAAACAGCAGACAGAGCTAATCAGATATTAAATTCATAACAACCACTTATAGTGCTTGCCCAAATATTGTCCAAATAAGTCTTATTCCTTAAGCTTCGTAACATTTCGGTTTCACATCTGTAAATACCCCTCAATCCCCACAGCAGAAAATATAATCCCAAGAATAATAGATTTCTTTGCTCAAACAGCCTTCTCTGAGAAGCAAAATAAAAAATACAAATAAAAAATGCTGAGATTCAGTGGCGTAAGACAAACAGGGTCTCAGATCTCATTCAATGCAACAGTGGTACGAAGGGGGGTCGCTGAGGGGAGACATAAAACAGGAGCTCCCTTCTGTCTATTTGAATGTCAAACTTTCACCTGCTTTACGACACGCTACATAAACAGGAAATACTCAAACAGGGAAAAAAATGCCACCCCCAAAAAAAGAATTAAGATCAGTGCAAAAAAAAAGAAGAAGCACATTTATGACTCGATTCGACAGTAAACAAGACAATCAGCTGACCAGCAGCAGGAAGTTAACTGGCAAGCTTGGCGTAACCCAGCCTCTTCATCACGCTCCCGCACACATCCTCAATTAGTCTGACGTCTTTTCGAGGCATGTTCTGTCTCCATTTGTTAATGCTGGCTGGAGAAATGTCTCCTTCATACATCAGGCTGTACAAGTTGGTGGAGGTGGTGAACAGAAGCTGGTTGAGGGCGGCGGGTGAGACGGGTACGCCCAGGAACGTGTGGATGCTCTCCGCCGTCTCCTGCGGACGGTTGACCACGTCCTCAAACCTCACTCGGAGGTAGGACTCCTCCGGCAGGCCCTCGCTGACCCTCAGCACTCCTGCGGTGTGAGCCGACCACAGGTGAGACAGGATGAGGACGGGGTTTGTTTCTGAACGGCGTAGCAGGCTCCGAATTACCTGGAACTCCGGAGCAACGGTCGGACACGCTGCATTGACCGCGTTCTCCTTGAATATCAAGGAAATGTGCTGCGGGATGTTTTTGAGGGAGTAAAGACTGGGTTTGCTGTTATAGACCATGAGATAAATCCACGCGCGAGGGTCTCTCACCAAGTAGACTGTCCTGAGGGAGGGTCCCACAGCTTCCTGAATGAAAGGCAGCTTGAGCGCCCAGCTTCCACTCTGCATATTGAGCACTACCCGGGCATTAGGGTACTCTGCCACATGGCGTCTGATCTCCCTAACATACTCCACATCTCTGTCCAGACTAGCTCTCAGCTTGCCCTTCAGCTCCGAGGCCGGCTCTCTCCATCTGGACCTTTTCTTTCTGTCCCTAGAGGGTCCGGCTCTCTGGGCCTGTTTGACCCTGCTAACCTCCGCCAGCTGAATATTCTGCAAGTGCATCCTGGTGTTGTAAACCAGCGAATGCAGCCAGCCCTGAATCATTTTGAACCGCCCATGCGCGGCGTCGGATCTCGACCACTCGCAGGCGTCGACCAGGGAGTCGATCTCAAACTCGCTTTCGGGGATGTCAATGTGCTCGGTGGGAACTCTTATGTAAACGAAGTCTGAGTTGTTGTAGAAAAGGTGCTTGAGAATGTCCGATCCCGATCCGGGAAGGGTTGTTATGACGACGGTGGGCAGGGGCAGCCGGCTCTCGTACAACCTTATTTGTTTGCTTCCGTCGCCGGCGGCACCGGCGCCTTTCCATTTTACCCCACAGAGCAGCTGATCACAGCTGTTAGTCACAAAGAGCAGCGCTGCTATCCACAGAATGAGCAAAGAAAGGAGCGCGTAGTGCATCAGCCTGCTGAACCACACGTAGAACTTCCTCTGCTTGGTCATGAACCCAATAGCCATGCACAGGACGACGCCTACAATCACATTGACTGTGAACCCAAGGTCAAACAGCTGATTGTCGCTGCTGATCTGTTTGGGGACGAGTTGCGTCCCAAGGCCGTATCGTGTGATTTGATTTTTGTCCTCAACTTTACAGTGACCCGCAAATCCCAAATAAGCTAGCCTAGCTCCTATATCTTTATAGTTTGTGGCAATAGATATTATCTTCTCTGTGTTATTTATGGTTAAAGACAATTTTGCACCATCTTTGCTGTCATCTATGAATTTAGGGCTCGCCACTTTGACATACGGCCCGTGAAACACGTACGCTACTCTGCTGACCGTGCCTGTCATTTCAAAAGTGACATTCACGTACTGCGTCCACCTCTTTTTAAACTCAGCCGCCTGCTCCGCCTCCTGTATCCGAGTGTCCGGGCTTTGACCCCGGCTGTTAAACCAGAACATTTTATAATGGGCGTCCCAGACATCCATCATGGCGCCGTTGTATCTTCCCATAAATCTGAAAGGAACGTATTTAAAGTCGATGTCGAGATTGTGGAAAAACGCACTGAGGGATGTAACAGGTGAGTCATCCCACTTCTCTACGTGATCGAGTACCAGCAGAGTCTGGGAGTCGAGCAGAACCAAGGCTCTGAACACACTCTTTAGTCTCATAGCAGGGGAATAAGCCGAGACCGCTTCGCCACTCACGAACATGGTGTTCGAGTGCGAGGAGGCGGCAATCACCTCACCTCTGGTGTCGCCCACTCCCTTATCATTCCATCGCAGCCACTTCGCACACTCCCCTAACTGACCCTCCCACGGACTGTTGCACTGGCTCGTGGGAGACGGACCGAACACCAAAACATTATTCAGATAGGACTGTTTTGGACCATAAAGCGCTTCAGACACAAACACTTGGCCGTTAGGAGCAAACGTGAAAGAGTTCTGATCGGGGTGCTCGTGACCTGGGTTAAAGCTGTTCCAGCTGTCCACCCAAGAGTAAGGCTTGTCGTGGACAATGTCATAGACCGCACGGCCACCCAGCCGGCCAGACTTAAAGGAAACAAACGTATTACCCTGACCAATGGGCAGCCCTGCGCCGTAGGTAACCACACCCCAGTTAGAGAAAATATGCATCCGAGCTTTGCCAAAGTCCTGCGGAGGCTGCGGCGTAAGGTGATGGTTGTACCAGATGTACTCTGTGTGAAGTGTAGCCCAGCGCTGGGCATACGAGGTCCCCATGGGGCCATCCTTCGGTCGGTGCTTCCTAATTTGTTGAGCCAGCCAGTTGCCCGTTCCGTTCCTCATGACGAAAGCGTCGAGAAAAACAAGCTGGCTCTCCGGACCATAAAACCAGTTGTAGTTGGAGTCAGCGATGCCAACCGTTCTCTGAAACCCTGGGAACAGAGTGGCGTAATAAAACCAGAAGTGTCCCTGCAGCCAGTTGTTGTGCAAGTTGTCGATGTTGAAGTGGCGCTGAGCTAAGAAGACATACTGGGTGATGGACTTGGCCGTGTAGCTCCCGTAGGCGACCCCCTCATCCAGAGATCCATCCACAACGTGATTCAGCAGAAACAGATTCTTCTCCATGTAGTTCACTGCCACTTGTTTCCAAATCATCGACTCTGGGTCACCGTGTGACCCGAGCACTATTGCACCAGTCAGGATGGCTAATATGTTGGTGGTTTGGTGATTCTGGAGGTACTGTTTACCCCAGGACCTGCCCTTTGAGAGTTCATACATCTCCTCTGTTTCAGAGCGGATTTTCTTGAGGTAAACATCCCTCCTCTGTTCATCGAGGTAGGAATAAATAAAGTCACACGCAGTAGCAAACCCAGTAAGAGAGTGTGCGGCGGGGACCTCGTCGTTTGGGGCGGTGCTCACCTTCCAGTCCGGGTATTCGGCCATCCTGTCCATGAACTTGATAAGAAACTGCAAGGCAGCGGAATCGTCTGGGGACAGCAGGCAGTAGAGAGCCAGAGGAGGAAGGTTGTTCCCATAAATCTCGTTCCACTTGCTTGTAAACTCCTCGTGTTTCACGGGGGGCAAGTAAGAGGCGGCGTTGGACAACATGGTGAGGGCAGCAGCCCGGATGACTTTAAATATATGATTGTGGGTTGTGGAGGCTCTTTGCCTCAAGTGCAGCACATCCACTTGGTCAAAATACAGGTTTGGGTGGGAATCAGCAGACATGAGTTTCCTCTTCTCGTTCCCCGTGTCTTGCGAGAGCTTGACCTGCAGCAAATCACCGGGAAAAACGTCTCCGCCGGTGGCATTGAAGACGCCGGAGAACGCCGTCCCCACTGTGGCCAGCAGCAAAAAAAAACAATATACAATCCAGTTGATCGCCATGCTGAAAGACAGGCGGGAACAAATCTATGACTGGGGTTCAAAATGTAGGAAAAACGACCGTTTTAATAATGTTCCAGAACTTCAGTTGTTATTTCAGAGTAAAAGTCCACGTGGAATATGTTAATCCAAGTCCATAAATAGTCTTTCAGTCCCAAGCACGAAAGAGAAGAGAAAAAACTTTAGCGTCAGAACAGATGCGCTCCATATCCACTTGTAGCGATGCGAATGCACGTGAATAAATATTAAAGTCTTATCTCTCCTGTCTGCCTTGAATTAACTCCAAAGAGAGGAAGGAAAAAAAAGTCCTCATCCGTGCGTGATCCTTACGCACTTAGAGTAATAGGTGAGCTTGTCGAGACTGCCCCCCCCAGTCGCATGCGCCAATAACTCACATCGATCATCTCCTCTGTTCAGATAACGACCGGTTAGCCCCAGTCTGTGTCCGGTCCAATCACAGCCGCCCAAGGGCACCGCGTCCAGCCCGACCGAGCCGCAACATCCGCGGGCAGGAGCCTCGGCGAACCGCGCATCCCCGCAGAAATCTCGCTCTGCTCCGCCGCGGACCTGAAACCGCTACTCCTCATCGGTGAATAGATCCGTCCGCATTGTAAAAGTCCGCTTCTCTTCGTTCGACCCCCCCGCCCCCGCTTTGTCTTCCGTGATTAGTGCGGGGAAGTCTGGAGAAGGGGAAAGTTGCCGTCACTCCTCAAGTATTCAAAGAATGAGACGCGATCCGCGTCGCGCGCAGGAAGCAGCTGATGATGGACGCTCCAGATGTGCGCGCTTTGCGTCCGCGGGGGGATAACTGCGCATCCGCACGCCGATTGAGACGCATCTCACAAGTGCGCGCGTCTCCGGAGCCCGTCTCGGTTGCGTCCTCCCTGAACTGACTGTTCAACGCAGTCACTTTGATTGTTTTCCCCGCACGAATGGAAAACTTCCACTGTACGAACTGCAGAGGGAGCCGTGAGTTCAGGCGCGCAGCGGAGAGGGGGCTGGCGTGGCGTGGAGACTCGTTACGCGCAACCTTTTCCTCTTCCTCCCCTGCAGATCCAACAGGCCACGTTAAATACTGTCGATATATTTTCCCTGTTGGTTTAGGAATGGGGATGTGGATGGACAAATAAAGTTTCCATCACCGTTTTAAAGTCAACTTGCACGAATCCTTTATTTTCTAATTCCTCGGTTTGAATCAAATCAATTAAAAGGCGT
Organism: Brachionichthys hirsutus; assembly: GCF_040956055.1. Taxonomy (NCBI): domain Eukaryota; kingdom Metazoa; phylum Chordata; class Actinopteri; order Lophiiformes; family Brachionichthyidae; genus Brachionichthys; species Brachionichthys hirsutus. Next base: position 10,787,493 of record NC_090910.1, on the reverse strand, counting down.
TTATTTAGTCTGCATCTATTCATCACCGATATTGCATGTTGGGCTGCAAAAGTTGCGGGGGGGGGGGGACCACGCAGGCGCAGGATAACCGATCAGAAAGGTCAGAGGTCGGGGGTTTAAACCGGCCCCTGTGAGGAAGTGACAATGAACTCTACTCTACAAGAAAATAATCAGTTTAATATGAAGCAGCGCCGATGACACATTAATAAGGACTGTTACAGGCTTATTTTAAACATAACATTGTTATAAACTGCTGTTTTGTGCGTCATTCCATCGCAGGTCTCGGCTGCTTGTCTTCTAGTGCCGCTCCTGAGGCGACAGAAAACGCTTTGAAGCCTCTTCCCGCAGAAAAACGTGTGACATTTGCCCGGCCTCATGCTCGGCGCTGCGCTCTCATTGATCACCTCGCTCTGTGTGGATTAGATTCCGTGCAGCACCTTCTTCCAATGACGGATTACCTTTTATACACCCAGTTCACAAGTGTCTTCTGCAGCATGCGATCCTACAGAGACCTCTGTTGCATGCCCCCCCCCGTACAGTTTAAAAGCACAAGCCAGAGGCACGCAGTCGGCTTTATCAGGGCCGCTGCAGGAAACGTGCGCAGCAATCACAAGTCTTCCATATGGAGAAGAGATGTGCTGCATAAAAAGCCTCCCGAACCGCCATGATAATCTTGAATCAGTCGCATCCCTTCATACGCCTAAGGATTATATCTCAGGAATCAGCAAGCGGCTCGGACTGTAAACAAGTTAAAGGTTTTCACAAACTTTAAGATTTAAAAACTTAAAAAGATTGGACTTCTCAGCATCGGACAGCGGCAGCTGCCCGGCCTTCGAAGGAACTAATCGCACACTGACTCGTCTTTTTTACATCTTTAGCTTCAATGCTAATGAAGTAATATAGTAGCTGGCTAGAAGTCGCTTCATTTCCTGGATGCTAACGCTCGTTTATTGGAGCCAAGTGTGGCAAATGGCAGCAGCAAGAATTGAATTTCAAAGCAGATGCTCCGCTTTTTTCACGAGGAAGTCAGAAAGACAACAAAATGTGTCATTTCCCCAGAACTTCACACGACGAGCCTGTCGGGTCAGATTCACGCATTCCTCACACGTCTCACGGTTCTGTTCAGGTGTTGGCGAAGGTGTAACGATGTCACTGTCACCCCAGCCCTCGCCGTGGCAACAGCAGCTCAGAGGTATAAACGTAGGGAGCCAGAAAGGTGACAACGCAGGTGGAATGGGACGCTCTTCCTCGCCCTCAGACTTCTGCATGCGCTCGACTACAGCTACTCCGATGCTCAGCTATCGTGTTATGTATAATGTATAATCATGGCGTCCCTCTGATGCTCATTTCACGCGTGTGGATTTTGGTTCACAGCAAGTTCGACCTTCACTGGCGAGAGCCGCAGACTCCACAGAGCCTCCTTGCAGCTGCTAGTCTGCTAGTCAGACAGAAAGTAAGAGCGGAAAAATACGGTTTCTTTCCATTTAAATTGGTCCTTTTCCTTGATTTGACCGAGTCCTCCATCTCGTCCTGTTATAACTTACCGGATTCTAATTCTGATGCAAATTCAACCACTTGAGAAACAGCGTTTGGCGAAAAGTCTGATTTTCAAAAGCAACTCTTAAGCAGGCAGTGAGCGCCCCCCCCCCCCCCCCCACACCCAGCCCCTCGCTCCCGTTAACTGCCCATCTGTTCAACCTCCGTGTTTCTCAGCAGAGTACTTTTGACTAATTTGATTTTCATTTCGTTTCCCCCGGCTTGCATTAATGTCTTTCGCTCCTCGGAATCGAGGGGAAATGGTTACCCGCGGGAACGCAGCCGCCGTGCACGCCAGAAGTTTACCTCCAGATTTACTGGAATAACTAATCAATAATTGCAACTATGCACGCATTGATTCCTGTCTGGCTCTCTACAGTGGAGAAAACACATTTCAAGATGAGGCTTCTAATTAGGCAGGCTCGGTGTGATGGGATGATTGACTGACGCAGTGATCTCACGCTTGCATCTCTATTCCCCGGCAGCTCGGATTGTAGCGCCCGATGGGGGGGGGGGGGGGGGGTAAGCAGTAACTTGCAGAGAAAGTTCCAAACGGAATGAATTGCACCTGTGATTGACAGGTGGCGACAAGCATCCGAGCGCTTGCTTGCAGCTCTCCAGCTGTTTACACTGACTGTTTGATGATTTGCAAATCACGGCTGGGCTTCGCCGAGTTAAACAAAACCTCCAGCCACACGTACGGAAAGGAGACGCCGTGAGCCAATGCCCTTATTAAAAAAAAATACGCCATGCTGGGAGAAAAGGGAGCTGCAAACCGGGGTCGTGAAAGACTCCCGTCTTTCTCAAGCCCTGCAGAGAATCTCAATATCTGCAGAGCGTCTTTGGTTGCTCAGCATCCAACCCTCTGGCGGTTGGTTGGAGGGAAACCGCCTCCAACCGTTCGAGTCTCAAAGACGGTCTCGGTGCCACGACTATGACTGTCAATCACAGAAGTGATTCCCAAGGTGCGTTCAGAGTCACGCCCCCCCCCCCCCCCCCGCGAAATCATTACATCTACCCAGCCAGAGAATAAGAAGCGCTTTACATGATGAGCCTGAAAACGTTCACGCTCGGTGCAGAACAAAGGCGACGTCCGCCCACAGGCGGGAAAACACCGCCGTGCTGGAGGAAATATTCTTGTGGGATTTGTTTATCCGGGCAGTGGCGCGAAGTTTCCACAAAAGGACAGCGGGAACCGGAGCGTGGAAATGTTCCGGGTTGCTTTCATTGGCGTCACACCTGTTTGGAAGCTGCGAGACGGTGCAGCCCCATCGGCCTCGGGACGGAACGTCTGCGAGTGTGAAACGCTCAGGGAGGAGGAGGCCATCCGGCCGTGCTTTCCTCTTCATTTATTACAGCTATATGCGTTTACGAGGCTCCATTCGTGCCACAATATCACTGCTGTGTGCACATTTTTTATGGCGTAATACTTTTATGTGTTGTTTCATATTAGCAGCTTGATGCTAACGGCTACAGAGCCGGCTGCGTCTGTCTGATGTCCTTAAAACCGGCCGCTTAACTTATCCAAAGTCGCTTCGGTTTACACATCATCGCCTCTGTCAATTCCATTTCGCACGTTTCTTTAGGCGTTTGCCGTGTTTGCACGTCGCTCGCTACGTTCTCACATAGCTTCCTGTCAGACGGAAACGAAGGGCGGCGGTTTACATCGAGAAGCAGATGAAAGCATAAAGACAAACAGAAATGTCATGTTTGACCGACGTGAATCAATGCTACGCTCGCCAAGAGGAAAACCTCGTGCGAGTGGCACGGCGGTTAGCGCAGTCATCTTGTAGCAAGAAAGGCCCGGATCTATTGTCTCCTTGGTGCGTCGGTTTCCTAAGCCGAGATATGAAGTCCCTGTCGCGGGTTCTGGATCTAGACCCACTTGGTCTCCTCCCAGGTGGACAGTCCTGGTAAACCTCCAAAGGGGGGTCCAGGAGGCATCTATGCAAATGGCCGACCCACCCCTGAGCTCTTTTGCCTTTCTCCGAGGTGTCCTGGCTCGACCCAGAGCTCGCGACCGGAGGCGAAGGGCAGAACACCGACTGGTGAAGGCAGAGCTCTCACTTCTCTTTTCACCATAACTGTCTGATACAGCGCCTGCATGCACCGCTGCCCCCCCCACACCAAACTGTCTGTCCTTGTCATGCTCCATTTTCAAGTCCCTGATATATTTAAACTCCTCAGCTTGAGGCACCCCCCAACCGAGGGGGGAGTAGTCCAACGATTTCCAGCAGGGAGCCGCGTCCTCCGATTTGGAATGCAATCCTTTCTCAGGCATGACTACAAAGCGATGAAGGCAGCCTTCGCCTGGGCGGCTGGTCGGGGGGGCTATTGATTGGATATTGCTGCACAATATACTCTGTATTATGGAGTACTTGTCAATAAACCTGGCCTTACTTTATAGCGTGTATCGCTGCTCCAACATTACTGCCGACGTTGTGAACATCGCATCGCCGCATCGCAGCTCCTCATTTGCACCCGAGTCGCACCGCAGAATATTTAACCTCCCTCCGGGAAGGCCGGGAACAAATCAAACCGGCCGCTGTGAGACGGTGAAGACGAAAGGTTAGTCCCCGCAACGGAGCGGAGAAGAAAGCTCTCGATGCACCGAGCAAATTACCCCGATATCAATCCCTCCAAATATTAACGCTAATAACTGAGAACCAGAACCACCTCGGAAAGGGTCAAGTATCAGAACCCAGAACCCAGAGATGGAGACTCCGCCTGCTTCCTGCAGTAGCACAAACACACAATGTAGGTAAAAATAAGCGACAACAAAATATCACTGTCTGCTGAGTTGTACTTTCTGATGAAGTTTGACTGGCTCCACACGGCATCCTTTATTTTAATTACGCACCTCTCTGCTGTAGCCATTTGGGTGTTGTGCAAATGTTAAAGAGACAAAATGATGACAAATGAATCAGCAGCCGAGTCGCCGAGTCTTTTCAAAGAGTCACTATTGTGCAAAATACACTTTTCCATATAAATACTGCAGAGGAGGAAGGACGCCGTCTTTTGTCTGATGTCTGAAGCTCAAAATGTTTCTTGAAACCTGCTTTTTCTTTAGGAACTGTTTAGTATTATTGGACCCGTTTCACATCAAGGATCGTTGCACCAAACTTCTGAGAGATATAATATCTATACTATCTATCTAATATCTATCTAATATATAACAGAAACAGAATCATTACAAAAAAAGAAACATTTGAGAGTGGCGACAGCAAAGCAGATGAAGATTATTACAAAGTCTATCGGGAATGAACCGAGCATTCAGCCGACTCCCGAATCCCCGCTTCCATCGCGATGCAGGACCTCCTCTGCTTGCATCGATTTTACGCCGCTTCGCCATTCGCCGATGCTGCTATGCATATATTGGTCTGTGGAGATGAGTGTCTCATGTCACTCTTGGCAGCCTCCAGTGGGGAACTGCAGCGCCTCTGAAAGGGGGCTGAGGATGAGAGGCAGCGCAGCAATAACGGCCGGCTTCGCATCGTGCACACTTTTTGGCATTCGAGCGCCTCTCTATTCCTCAGCCGTCACCGGCGGCCCGGCTCGCTCAGCTTGGAGCGATGCACGTATGCTGGGGCGAGAGGGCAAACATTCATGGGACTGTTTGGCCCTAATTAAAGTCTAGAAGCAAACGAAATTCAAAGTTCATTTGCAGTTCACAGCAAAGTGTCGTATTGATTTCCCGTTCTCTGAGCTGCAGCTGGAGAATTCAGAACGGAGGACTTAAGACAAATAATAGTCCCGTCCGGAAACTCCCAATGAACAGTCACGCCACAAACGTCTAACCTTCACTGTCCCTCTTATCGTCTCATTTCTAATCCAACCTGGTCACGCCCAAGGAGAACCTCAGCATTTTCATCTCCTCCACTTCTAGCGCCGCCTCCTGTCTTTTCCTCAGATTATTTCTTCTCATTTACACACACACATTCTCCTCTACCTGCTGTCACTGCAGGAATAGTCACGGCACAAAAAGGTTAAAATCTCACTTTGTGTTTTCACCAATATTTTTACTGTTTGGAGGAAAATATCTCCGGAGGCCACGTCCTTGTTTTCAGCCATGCAAGCAGCGGTCGTTGTCTCCAGAGGTTGACTCTCTATCTCGATAGATGCATAGATATAGTATGTATTATATTTATATCGTTTGTTGGTTGATAAGAGACAATATAGTGGCATTGCCCCGTTTCCATTCCCATCTGCCGTCTGATGTTTGCAGCCTTCCTTAGTGCCGGGCTGCCATCGGCTTCTGTCAGGCAGACACAGAATAAAGCTCGGAGGGCTGGACTGAAGAATCATCTCTGCAGCCCAGACGGACTCGGACTGCAAACAGCACCCCTGTTAGGAGTGACCAGCAGCAGAATGCTCCCTGCATAATTCTCCTGGCAAGGCAATAAAAAAAATACATCACATGCCTCCTGTTTGCTCATGTGGCGAGTCGGACCACGATTTAAATGCATTTGATTATGTGGCCGGCGGACATTTCTATAAATTGTGAATCTATATACGTTTGGAAATGTAATTTATATGCAGCAAGTCGTGTCGTGAAGTCGGTTGGAGGAAATCTATAATTCCTCAAGTTTAAAATTGCTTAGGTGGAGACCGGGTGGAATAGAGTAAGTGATAAGGATGCGAGATCCTCTGCTTAGATGTGTGTGTGCGCAGCGCACTGAGAATGTTGAGGTTAAAACACACTTTGATGAAAAACAGAATCATGAGAGAAGGTTTGTCCCGAGCCCTGAACTAAATCCCTGAACATCTATGATTACTGTTTAATTCAGAAGTTTCCTGCAAAAAAACACGGAAACTTTCCCCTCATAGGGAAACATTCTTTTGACTGCGGGGTGTGGGTTGACTCAGCTGCCTTTTGCTGACAGATGATGGGATGAACGCCAAAAGCAGCTGCCCGTTTGACAAAATTCATAAATGTGTCATTAACAGATTTGTGTTGGCGTTTTCCTGCCGTGGCGTAGAAGCACACTGCTCTGGCAGCTCTAATCACGACGTGCCGTATTTAGTAATTAGAGATAATCCGGGTCAGATTATTAACGACGGCATCCACTGACAACGCTTGCACAAAACACATTTCGCAGACGAACGCACGAACGCGAAACATGGTTTGCAGATTCTGAAGAGCAATATTCACTTTGCAGATCTGAATTTTTAAACAGTGATCTCTTCTTTTGCCTGCTCTTTATTTCACCACGTGTGCATTAAAGAATAATGCCGGCGCACCACTGTCTCATTCCGTTTCATTCTCTTTTTTCTTTGCGTGCATAAAAGAGAGGAAAAAAGAACGTTAGAAATGTGATTGAAAATTCCCGTCTAATAAAACAGACTGTTTGAACAGTCCTATTGAAACAATCAATGTTGTTGTCAGGCTAATGGCAGCGTGTCATTAGCATTTACTTCTCATTCTGATGTAAATTCGGCAGCGGAAGTGAGACAGGCGTCTAAAAAGAGCCTCCGACAGACGTTTACACGTGTTACAGTGGCGCTGTGATTTATGCAGACTGCAGGAGGCGAGTGAAACTAATCATCCAACAGGCTGTCAGCCGGCTCAACCCTCGACAAGGAAAAAAAAAATCACATCATGGCCTGCTTGGATTGATTAGCTTCAGGCTCCCGCTTCTTGATTGGCAGCTTCAATTCGGCGCCACTCAGCGGGGTGACATCATATCAGGTGTCAAATTTCTCCTCCGATTGAGCGCCGTGGACCACAGCGAGGACAGGAAGTAAGACGCCAGGTCCGGGACACGTCTTCTAGTATATTTCAGAGCTGTATAGCTACAAATAAGAATCCTGGGGTCACGGCCTTTTAGGAAATCCCAGTATTTGAAATTTACTTTTTGTGACAAATAAATTATTTGTTTTTCTATTTAGAATTTATGATTTCAAGTTCCCTCAAAGAACCAATCTGGAATGTATTTATTTTTGTTTAAACAAAAGCAGATGTGGTTCTGAAATTAACGGGGAGGACATCTGCAGATAAATATAATTGAGCAGTTTTTTTATTTTTATGTATATATATATATATATTTAACGGCTGAATAATTCAAACAAACAGAAATGTCCCGAGTGTCTTTCAAAGGATTTATTAAGACATAAACGTTGCTGCTCATAAAACGGGAAGACACAATGCCAACATTTTAATCTGCCTTGTGCAGCCGCGATATGCGAAGACGCCGCTCTCACGCGGTCGACAAGGAAATTCCCAGCGTCGCAGACAATTAAAATCTTTTGCATCACTGCATCCTGCAATATGAAAATGTCACACAAGTAATTTGATGCTTTTCATGCTCCAGCCTCGTGGGAAACCGCCACGCGGCCGTCTGCTCAGAGAGCCGCCGCGCCTTCGGCCCAATGAATCCGTTTTACAACATGGAGCTATTCCTCAGCTGGTGAAGGCTCCCGGCGCTCCCATCGCCATGGGACCATATTCCTCATCATCTATTCCCTGGTGCTTCTCCCTCTTTACGTCACTCGGGGTGCTGGAGGAGTTTTTGTGGCGTCGATCTCCTCCTGAGCCCCCCCCTCCATGTCTGATGATAAACAGGGGTAGGGCATGTGATCTAATCTCTCCCATTGAGATGGCACCTGTAGTCTGATTACTTTCATCAATATGGCCTCGAGAGTAATTTGCACCGACTCATTGATTACTTTTAACATCAATTAACTCTTTTTGTTGTGTGTAGCAGTTCAGGCCACTTAGCATTTCTAGCATGCTTACCCCAGCATATCTGTTGCCTTTGTTTATTCATTAGCCTGCTCTATAGCTTAGAGGTCACCCCCCCTGGTGAAAAGGTTGCTTTTACACACCCTCCCCAGCTGAGTCGATTAATCAACATCAATTAGTGCAGCTCAGAGCGGCGTGCACCAAGAGCCCGGCGAACGGTCTCTTCAGTTTAGCCTGGGCGACCGTCTTTCCGAGGATAAAAGCGCCGTCATGCCCCCCCCCCCCCCCCCCCCCCCCCCCAGTTATGACGTCACCTCATACATCAAAGGACATCCGGGTAGTTTTATCGTGACGGCCTCCGTCTGAAGTCATTCTGATAAAACACCAAGGATCCACAGATCTTTTTCTTGCTTGTGTTTCCTATAATTTCACATTCTCGGGGGTGGGGGGGGGGGCAGCAAGCATTTGCATGGTTAGACAGAGAATACTCATTTATCTTAATAAGGACTAATATCACCACCGGGGCGATAGAGGGGCTGAGCGATCCATCACATTCCTCCCGTGTTTTCTTGGGGGTGAGAGAAAAAATCCTTTCTATAAATCTCTGCGAGCTGATAAGTCCACCACAGAGACCTGGAGCTTCATTACTTCAAAAGGGGCATTTGGCGGGGGTGGGGGGGCTGCCAGATCAAATTCCATTTGGGATGAGCCATTAGCTATTGAAGAGCTCAGAGTCCTCGCTGAATCAGAACGGTTCTAATGTTTCTGTCTCTTTTCCATTCTGGAGTCGAACCCTCCACCGGCGTTAGCGTCGCACCGCAGCAAAAAGTTCATGTCTCCCTTTCAAATCGCAGCGCTCTCATTTATCCGGGAACGTAACGGCATTTCTTCAGCGATTAATTCGGAAGTGATTTGAAACGGCGTCACTTCCCCTCGCTCACTATTTAGATGCGCATTTCATAAAACCGCTCTCGTTATGAGCGACAGTCTTTTTGAGAGCGACTAGAATCAAATAGCTGCAGTTATTTAGAATGCGAATTTCCTGTCAGACGCTGTCAAAGAGCGGGCGTGGCGCCCGAGGGGGCTCTGACAGATAGACGCGTTTTATGGTCTCGTAAATGTATATTTTCCCGCCAAAGTGGTGCACGCAGAGCCGTCGACACATTTCCATCTCATCCGGCGCCGGGAACCCAGCGGGGCTGATGGCACGTGTCAACAAAGCAACGCTCCGCTGTCCAGGAAAAGTGGAGGAACCGCCGGAACTAAGACGGGAGAGATCAACCACGGGCCTGACACGGCGAACCCGGGCCGCGGCACCGGGCTCGCCGGAGCCTCTCATTCCTCGTCGCCATCGATCCACGGCGGACCGACCGTAATCCCACTCGCTCAGATAAATAATGAAATAGCTGCAGCCCCACGCGGCGGCAAACGGCCAGGGTGGTAATTGCTGCGTTTCAGGCCGGATCAGACGGGCTCTGTGGGAGGCTGGCTCGGCTCCACCGTGACCTTGTGCGCGTCTGTAATTTTCCAGAAGCTGAGCGGACGTGCAGCGAGCACGGGCCCGGGAGTCTTTGCACCGAGGGGATGCACCGAAGCCATCCGGGTCAACGCCCGGGCGCCATGAAGCCTCTCACGGCTAAAAGAAAGGAACAAAGACACGGCAGCCACTCAGCTAGCGCGCAGCGGTGAAACACGTGTTCTGGCCTTTCCGGCGCTCCGTAATGCGTCTTGTTCAATTTGTTTACCTGCCATGCCTCGATGCCTCACAAGGCCTTGTAGAGGGACAGGAGGAAATAAATTCTACCCTCTAGTTGAACTTGGATTTTACTCTTCAGCGGATTAACCTGCAATGTCAGACCTCTGCGTTTATCCCGCTCGGCCGGGCTGTCCCCGTAATCTCATTATCCCCGACAAAGTATTCCACTATGCAAAATATTCCCAATGTCATCCTGACCAGCAAAGCCGTGGCTCCGGGCTTTTGTTCATCGCAGCAGCATCGTGTGCCATCGCGAGGCACTGGCAAGCAGCCTTGATTTGCAAGGTGAACTATTAGAGCGAGGCCGGTTTTCCCTATTGGTCCAAACGGCCGGTCATTCCGGGAAGCTGTGGGCTGTTGTCAGTGAGGTGTGATTGCAGTGACGCTGACGGCCCCATTGTTCAAACATTCACCGGAGTCACGGAAAGGTCGCGCCTTCTTATAATTTACAATGGCATGTTTACATCTGTAGGAAAAACGAGATCTTTGATTCAGCAGCAGGACAGAAGACAAATCCATTCCAGAATACAAATCCATTCCAGAAGACAAAAGGCATTTATTTCCGATGAGAGGCGGCGCATGGAAGCTAAAATGCAGCTAACAATTATTAGTGCAATCTGTTTGTGCGTCATTCCGGGCAAACATTGTCACGGATAAAGGCCGAATTTAGACAAATATCACTGACCTATTCTGGAGATTTGGGATCTTCCGCTTCGGGATTCGTCAGATATCCTCCTTTAATGTTAAGAGTTTCTAGTTGAAAGCAAAAGACGCGACCGAGGACGATATAACCCGAGACATGTGGAGACGTCATTTAGGTCCGCATCAGACAGACCATCTCTCACCGCGGTGACAGAGGAGCATTTTGTGTGATAAGTCTTATTAGATTTCTAATTGCATCACTCTGACAGAAAAGTGCAATTTAGAGATAGATACAAACTTTTGGCGAGGAGCAAACTGCACCGTTAAGACGAATCGTTGAGCCAGCGAGTTGGAAAATCAATGAACAACGAGCAGGTTTGTTTGTCTTGTCACAAAGTATAGACTTTATTTAGCAATCCAAGATTCCTTCGACCCCTGAAACCTGCAATCTTTGATTCATTGCTGCCTCTTCGCTCTCATTCCTTGCCCAACGCTTGGCTTCCCACCATCATCCATCATGCATTGCTTTAACAATGTCTCCCTCGTGTTCAAAGGGCCCCGGACCTCTGCTAGCTCCGCAGCCAGAAAGGTGAACCTCAACGCAACCAAATGCGAAACCAAATGCAGCCTGTCGTGCAGAAGAATGGCGATTGCTTGTGTTGCTAGAGGAAGAAATAAAAACACGCGTTTGGCGTCGGTGAATCGTCTTCGAGAGAGGAACGCTGAATGAAATTTCCCCCGGTGTCGTCATCCCGGGCTTTCAGCGAGGCTATTTGAGCGGCGCTAAAGCTGAACACGAGGCGGAAGCAGAACAAATGATCACATCCCTGCAGAGATGTGCAGACATGCAAAACAAAGTCCGGCTACATCACAGCTCCGTGCTGCAGAAAGGTGTGTGTGTGTGTGTGTGTGTGTGCGTGTGTGCTCTTCTTGACCATGCAGGGCTCGGAGAAGTTCATGGCTCGGCGGCCTAAAGGGTGCCGAGCCAATTGAACGCGGAGAGCTGCGTGCAAGGCGGCAGATAAGCATCCCGGCTAACGGCCGGGAAAGGAGAAGCATTGGCTCGGGTAGCTTCCATTGTGCTTTGTGGTCATTTCAAACATAACGAACGTGACATCACTGAAGCGTTGCCATGTTCACTTTTGCATGAGCCGGAACTATCCAATTTGCATTTCGTACGACCCAAGTTTTCCGCGCCAAAAGACATTTCGTGCCATCACAAGCGCGGCCCGTGCTGCCTCGCGGAAACTCCTCTCCAGACGGTTGTCAATCCGGATGCGCTCCAGTGCCCTCGGAGGGCCGTGCTCATTTCAATATTTATTGAAATGTTATCAAAACCACTCAGAGCAGTTCGTGGCAGGCGGGTGCTGCTCTGGCTCGGCGCTGCGGAGGCTGGCATTCCCGCTCTCGCTGCCTTTGTTTGTCTTCATGCTATCCGCCCTAATGCCTCTGAAGAGAAAAGAGAAGGAGTCACGCCTTCAGAATCCCCCCCCCCCCCCAGAGGATGCTCTGTCTTAGATTAAATGCCGACGGACGACAATGTTTTTTTAATTGACAGAGCCTATAGTGCCAGGATGCAGAAAAGTCCAGGGCGTGCCGTCGACAAGATCGAACCTGCAGGGTTTCGATTTATATTTCCAACCGCTGCCAATTTCCTCTCGTGCTCGTTAGAAGCAGCGTTTTGGCCTTCAGAGCGTCCTCCGGCACATTAGCTGGTCGCTGCTCCGGTTCTGAAGAACACAAGCATGACAGAGAACAACAGGATGTTACACCGAAGAGCAATAAAGAAATAACCGACGCCACACGATGACTGAACCAGTAATCCGCTGGGTGACAGCTCTGGATTCCTAGCGTGGTCCCGCGTCAAAAAAAAAGGAAGACTGGATTTTGCTTTTGGGGCCTAAGTGGTCTGAGAGGGGAGGGATTAAATAATGAGATAAAGCCAAACCTCGGGACCACACGGGTCCCGTCTGCCTCGGCAGCAGGACGCCAATGATCCCGTTTGCATCCATCCAAGACCGAGTCCGTTCCCATTCCGATGAAATCGGACACCGCCTCATTGATGCAGGAGGGAGTCGCACCTAACAAACGGTTTAAAGGTTTGTGTGTCGGATGCATTTGCGCCGTGGGAAGAAGTCGGAGCATCTGAAAGAGAAACCCTGCAGATGGAGGGTTTCCATGTGAACTTCCTGGAACCGGCGACCTTCTCGCAGTGAGGCGGCAGCGATGCGGCAGAACGGCCACGCCAGCAGGAAGTGAAGTTCATACGGGCTCAGAGAAGGCGTAAAGAATCGAGATTCAACGGTGGCTTGTGTGAAAATGAGCTCCAGCCCAACCCGAGGCCGGTCTGAGAATGAGAATGTCAGCGTGGAGACCTCTACACCTCATGCATAGGAAGGCAGTTTAAATTCAGATGTGGAATGGCGGACTCTGAGGCCAACAATAAAATCTAATATTCGAATATGATTACAGAATCTAAAAATATGGAATGGCTGTTTCTCAGGCATAAAGCTGAACATGGGTGGGGGGGGGGGGGGGGTTATTTCACGAAAATGTCAAACTTCATGCATAAGCAATCGTTAAAGAAATAACGTTTCTCATACTTTTTCAAGAGGTTGGCAATAACATCGACCCAAATACTTCCAGCAATGATCAAACCCGGAGAAATGTCCTAATTCCAACCTGGTAATGATGCATTTTTGTTGTTGATGATGGTCCCGAGATCATTTTCTAGCATCAGGCATGTTTTTAGATAATAGCAGCACATACCTGGCGGCTGCCTTGTAATGGGTTCTATTGGATTCTGCTGGTGGAGGTGATGCTGCCGTCTGTCGTCCTGTGACGGATTTCCTGCAGCGTGATTATCGAACGTGGACGGACGGAGGAGAGAGAGAGAGAGAAACTCGTCTTACCTCGTCCTTCTTGCCGAAGATACTCGCAGAAATGTTTCTTAATTAACCTCGAAGATCACTTTAAAGATCAACCTCGCATTTTTAGAAATGATTGAATGCAATAAAGCGATAGTCAAGAAATGAAAAACCCCGAGCTGGACTTTGAATAGGGATCCGGGTGTGTCCCAGCAGTGCATCTAACGAAGCCTTTTTGTGTCTTTTATTTTTCTCATGACCCTCGACATTTATAGATTTCTTCCTCAGCACAGACGTCTATATAAAAACTTCACTGCACAGGTCGGGCTGGAAGTCCATCATTGCATCCCACAGATTCACTACGGACAGACAGCGAGCCCGGGATCTCATGGAACGCCAAGCAGATGGCCAAACCACACAGCGTCAGCACACCCCCCACCGGCAACCTGAGATACTCTGAGATATTCACGCTAAAATCGGCCATCTGAACGAGATTCCCTCCACTTCCAGCCGGAGGGATGTCATAACACGGGAATCTCACACGGAACCGTGATGGATTTGTTCCGTTAAAGTCACGGTTGATGAAATAAAGTTTATAAAAAGGAAAACCTCAGAGAGAATTAAAGACAATCTAGTTTAAAGTGTTTTAAATGGTGTCTTTGCACCTTTCCCAGGAGATGAACTTCACATCTAAAACATCTGGAAGGCGGCGTGTCAATGCATGATGTGTCGTTTGCCCAGTCAATGTTGAGAGGGATCGTTCCCTCGCTGGTGCATCGATCCTCTCCCAGTCTAATTCCGTCCCGTCCCCGGCGCCGCTGGAAAAGGTGGCCGACATCCATCACACGAAGCAAATGCTTTGTTGTGTGTGTGTGAAACGATTGTTTATTGTTTTCCAGGCCAACTTGTTTCCTGATGAAGTTCATTGATCCCTAAAACAATCGCCGATCCCCGGGCTGCACAGCATCCGTTCCTCCGTTGAGATGAGCGGTTTGATCCGAAGGCCCGGCGTCAGCTGTAATTACTGCGATGGGTCGGCGTGACAAATGGTCATTTGACTTTATTTGTCTGGGCCTGACTTTGGCTCTCAGCGCTGCCCGTCACCGAGGTGTTCCATTTCCTTTGCTCAGCATCGCGCTCACGGTGACATATCGAATACCTCTTCCATCACTCCAACACAAAATCTATTCATAACAACGGCACGACGAGTCAATTTCATTTCTCCCAGGAAGGCCTCGTGTCTCGTTTTGTCAGAAACTTAGTTTACCTAAACTTCTAGCCCCCCAATTCTCCAAACACATCGCCTGAGAACAACATTTTTATTTATTTTTTCCCATTCGGTAGCAAATCGTTAAGCCCGGTCACGCCGGGAATTCACCGGAGGAGAGACACTCGCATTTGCACTTCTCTGGAGGAGTTTTTGTGCATCGATGAATACCGCTGCTGCTCCTCGGTGACCTTGGCCCTCGACCCTGAGAAACAATCAATTGTTTCCAGACTGCCTGCGCCGGCTGTTGGGATAGAAGCACAATGCTAGCGACAACAGCGGCTACTATATTCAATCATATCTGTCCAAATGGACGCCGCAGTAGCCAGCCAAAATGAGCGTGCCGCTGCTGTTGGCGTTGAAAAGGTGCGAGCCGGCCGATAGCAACGTTATCTCAACTGCGCTTTCACCCACGCGTTTCACAGTGCACCTTTCACATCCTATCCATTAGCTGCTAAACGAGCCACGCTAGCATGTTAGCGCTCTCCTCAACAAATCAGAGTTTATATCTGTTCGTTCATTTTTCGCCGTGCAGCCAGGCAGCAACAAAAAACTAAACTAAAAAAAAAAAAAGCTGCAGAATTTCACGTTGTCAAACCTGTAAGAGAACATTTCTCTTCGCTTTTGTGTGGCCGTGCTCTTTCCAGACCAATTATTCCAACTAAAATAAGTACGAGGAGGCCATGAAATATTAAAGCGGAGCCTGAGCAGGGGTTGAAAGCTTCCCCGACGCGGGGGTGTTGTAGCTCTTTTATTTTTTATGACGATGGAGCGAGCGCAGCAAGGAGGAGGCGCTGCAGTCACTTGGGGCCGTTTCCACGGCAGCTAATTTAGTCAGCAGCCCAAAACCTCCAGATGAAGAGCGGCAGGACCGAAGCTTGTGGCCCTTCTACTCACCGTCTCCTATCAGCTGAGTCAAAGCAGCCCCCCCCCCCCCACACACACACACACACACACACACGGAATAAGATGTGAGGCCGTTGCGTGTTTACTCTGGGAGCCTCACGGCGCTGCCGTTTCATCGCCATCCTTTAGCTTAGCACCAACAAGACGGCTCACAGCACCCGTCTAAATGAGCAGGTTTGTTTCCCCTGATTGAAACGTAGATCAAACCTCCAGAGCAGTCTTTTGCACGGCGCCCGATAAATAGATTCCACCGTGCTGGGGTTCTTTTTTTTTTTTTTTTATGCATGCTGCAATGTAAAATTAATGCAGATTTAACCACATATCTCATATATTCAACACCTTTTGTGGCTTGAGCCCACACGGGCCCGACGCACCGCCCTTGGCACGAAGCTCAGCACGTCTATTACCTTGCAAAGTGGTGCATAAAAAAGTCATGAGTCAGCCTATTCTCACAGCTGTTAGCGTTTTCTATTCTCACAGCTGTTAGCCTTTGAACAAAGCCGTCCACAGGTCACCGTTTCCACAGCTGCCGCGCTTTACGTAGCTACAGCATCCTTTATTTCATGGCTGGCATCCGCACTGTGGGAACGCTGCGCTGGCGCCTTAACCGACAAACGTGCTCCGACAACACCTGAGCTGAACCGTGTCTGCGAGGAAGCAGGCCCGTCTCGCTGATGGAGCTTCAAAGCGTATTGTTACCTCTGTATGCGAGCACAGCATCCGTCTGTTCCACATCAAACACTTCATTTGTCATGCCGGAACGGATGTTGTGAGGATGGATTTTTTTATTCATCATCGACGGTTCACCGACTCCCTGGAAATGCATTGTTGGATTTGATCAGCGATACTCTTTTTTTTTTTCTTATCACTGCGACTTTGCTTGAGTCAGGAGTTGGAGGTGAGATAAGGTCGTGCAGGATGCTGAAGGAAAACTAAGTGTGGTGGTGTCAGGGTTGGATGTTCATGCCCGCCTGCCGCGGCGTTTAGTTAGCAGAACGTCTCGTTCGGGTTTTGCTACTGGATCAATAGAAGCTGGATAATCCCAACATTTTGAAAGGAAAAAAGTGATTGTCGTCTTGCGTCATTAGAAACGATGAAGAAAAGCCGGCTTCTCACGCAGTAACCATTTTCCAATGGACATGAGATCCAAGCCCTGATAATTGCTTTTTGAATTATTCATCCAACCTTGTGTGACCTGCGTGCGTGTGTGCTTCCCATCATCGCTGCATTATGTGTATAAACACACACACACACACACGAGATGTCGTGCTGATGGTTTGAGGGATGTTTGATTTGATTTCAAGCAAAGTGACCATTTGTTTTTATGTGTTTCGGGGGGGATCAACCTTTTAAAATACATTTAGCTGTAATTAAGTTAATTAGGTACCTAGCCATATTTGATGCAGTCCATTACAAGCGTCGTATAATAAATCCCACCTGCAGGAAGCTTGTTCGGTTATTGCAGGTATTAAATCCGCTTCCTCCTTCCTCCATAAATCAGCTGGAAGGGATACGGCGAGTCGGCTTGGGTCGGATCTCCGGCGCATTTCATCATGCACTTATTCTCTGTCTAATGATAAGACAATATGATGTGATTACACATGACGCAGTAATGCATTTCACCCCCTCCTCCGCTCTGAGCGATGCCAGGCCCGATCCATTAGGCTAATGTCCATTTCCAAAAAAAAAAAAAAGTCACAAGCTGGAACATGTTTGGGAAGCAAATCCACACTGATGTGGAATAACATCCGGATATGCACGCTAGCAGGCCGAGCCCTGTACTGCAACCAAACGCTGAATTTGCTGATATTTCCAGAGCGATGAGTCGCAGGATAACTGTTCCTGTTAGGTGTAAACAAACAACGTAACCGCGAGATCCGGAGCTGGAATGACGCGGAGAAGGAAACTGCAACAGGAGCAAATTAATATTTAAAGAGACCTCCATTATGCGAGCTGCAACGCGTCTCTGGTGAGGAGGAGGACGGTTCACGTGCTACCGCTAAGCTTACAAAATCAATCTCGCGTTGTGAGTGCAGCCAAACAGCAAGCTGGACGCCTGCATGAAAGAAATCAAACTAGGTCACAATTTCTTTGAAAACATCAAAAAGATTGGTTCCCTTTCTCGCCGAAATCCGATCTATGGGATGACCTCCGCTACCGAGCTGCTAATCTCACTGGAAACTGACAAAATTACAGCGTCCAATCCACTCCACTGTTCATTTGTGTCGCACTTAATCACAGTTATAGCCTTGAAGGATCTCTATACGCCTACAATGAGAAAAAAATGATGGCAATAAATGAAAACGACCCCCACCACCAACACCACATCCACCCCTTCAGGCCACACGGGGAAGAAGAAGTAGAAAACCCCCATTAAGAAATTAGAATCAATAAAACAAAATGAAAACAATTAGAAAGCGACTCCATGTTGGGTTTTATCATCAGCTGTTTGGCAGCATGCCACGCCCCCCCCCCCCCCCCCTCTTGCTGCATGAGATCCGGTTGTTCCGAGTCGGATCCCCCCGTCCCTTCATCCTGGAACACAGAGCAATCAGGCCGAGCCGGAAGCAGGAGTACAGAAACCTAATTGAACTCTGTGTGATTCCCTCTCGAGGGCTCTTCTCACCGCTCATTATCTTACCCTTGCCCCCCCCCCCCCCCCCCCCGGCGAAAGTGCCGAGGACTTCGCTGTGACTTTGAACTTCTCCCTCTGAACGGGCCACTCGAGCTGCGTCTGTCCTTTCATCTTCCCTTCGGCTTTCATAAGGAAGCAGGCCTCCGAGTTCCCTCCCGAGGGGGGGGTTGCATCACCTCCGAAAGCTGCCGGCGCCGCTCCCAACAAGGGATAATCCGGGCAACTGCGTTCGAATCACTTTGGACATACCGAGTACGCCGGCACACTAGGATATACGTAAATGTGAAACAATGAATGTCAAGGATGCGATTACTAAAGAATTCGGAAGCACTTGCGGCTATTTAAGTACAAATACGGCTGCACCGTAATCCGGCGAATATTAAAGTCAGCGGATGCACGACAGCCTGATTAGATCTGCATGTTCGATATTCATCCGACATTCATTTGGAATTGCTTTGTCCCACAAAGCCTGATCTTTGGCATCAATGGATGATAAATAATAGTAATAATCCTCGATGCGACAGACGCCGGCATGATGAATGCACCCCTGGAATTTGACACGGATTGAAAAAGGGATCTTTTTCCATGTAATTTCCTGTTTTATTCTGCCACGTTTCCTCAAACCCAATCAGATACGGAGAAAGATGCCCCATTTAGGGTGAACTCAGCTGCCGGGGAGTGAAGAGGAGCTAAAGCGTCACGCCTGCGTTAGTTTCCATTCATTGGCACCCGGTGCGGGTTCAGCATCGCTTTTAACATCTCACTGCTCCTTCTCCGGTTCGTTACGCGTCTGTTTATCTGAACTCGTACGAGCCGGTGAGGAGTTGGCGTTCCTCGGGGAGAGGCTTGGCTGAAAACCAGAGCCGCTGAACCGTTCACATTCAAAGTCCCAAAGCTGAGGCGTGAGATGCCCGAGAGGTAATGAGAAGGAGTCGCCTCCTTACAGAGTCCCCTCCTAAGAGCCTGTTTTGTTTATCCTTTTATCATCTTTTTTTTTTTTTACTTCCGCCATGGCGGTAAGACAAAAAAGGCTACAGACTGATCTCAACAAAAAGGAAATGCTGTGAATGTCAGCAGGAACAGATGATTCCGTTTTGGTGATGATCACTGGATCACATTCAGATCCCCATGTGGACGGAGTAAATCCAGTTAGGAGGGGGATGAGCTGCTTGGCGGAGGTCTGCTCTTCTCGTTCGCTGATGTTCTCAGATTAGATTTTATTTGTTTGATTTTATTGACAATCCCTCGCCGGTTTCTTTTCTTATTGCTCCATAAGTAAAGATTATTATAATGATCATCTTCCAGCGGGCAGCTCACAAGCGAAGTTGTCAATTTTCTAACACAAATATATGGCGTTCCGCTCAAACACGCATCGCCCGCCGCTTCTTCTGAAGCTTCTTGCGAGCACTAATTTAAAAACTGAGGAGGCGGGATGAAGGCGAGAGACAGGAAATAGCCCGCGTGGGTTCCCAGAACTTCTCCGTTGACCTCTGACGGGAACGCCGGTCCGAGCGCTGCACTTTGATCGAGTTTAAACCCTCAACAAAACGGCCTCTAATTATTCTGTCTTTGACTGTCTGAAGCTTGTTTCATCGGCCTGGATTAACGCGTGCATTTAAAGCCGATTTTATCCCAATATTCCCACGGGTTTAACCTCAGTTAGACCCCCCCCCCACCACCGATCAAATCCTGTCATCTGCGTTGTAAATATTTAAAACACGCCTCTCATCTATACATCCCTTTCAGAGGAAAGCCAAATGGCAGCCTGCCATCGCTCTGCTGAATCATTATATTCGGAGTGGGAGTGCAGGCGGAGCCATCCCGCTCCGGCGCAGCCGCAGCCTCGCCGCTCTCAGCCCTCAGGTATGCGGCTCACCTTGACATTTACAGCCAACGACACTTGACAGATCGCTCCGTGCCGTTTCCATGATGGAACTGATAACAGATTCTCAGGCGTAATTGCATCAGAGATTTTGGAATCGCTGTCCGGGAACACTCCGTGCAGACCGTCTCGTCCTTCCGGCGTTCCCAACGGAGACGTAGTCAACATTCCTGTGTTTATTAAAGTCCGCCTCCTTTCTCTGATTTCAATGTTTCTTGTGCTGATATCAGTTTTCATTATTAAGTGCGTACCATTCGCCCAACAGGAACACGCTGACATCATTCCCTTCACATCGTCTAGTTATTGAGAGGCAACCGAGGAAATCCGATCCCTAAACTGCTAATCTACTTCCGGCGCTTTACCTCGTAAAAGTTGTGTTCCAGCGAGGGTGGTGACGTGTTTTCTCATTTGCGTTCTCTCGGGGGGGGGGGGGGGGGGGGGGGGGTTATTCCACGGAGTGTGTGAAGCCTGCAAATGTGTCAGTCGAACAGCTGGAGATAACTGCTGCGCTTTCTCGGTCTTCAAGCCTCTGAAGCCTACCTTTTTCCTCCTCCCGTTGACGCCATCTGGCAGAAACGGCGAGCCGGGATAGACGGGAAGGGAGGAGAATCACGGAAGCACGCCGCTGTCTGATTAATCATGTTGATGACTGATGAGGTGTTAGAGGTCCATTAACCTGTTCAGAAACGCCGCAGACTGCCCGTTCATCTTTGGGTGCCGACCCAGCGGAGACCCAGATGGAGGTTTTTTTTTTTTACAAACCTGGATCAACACTGGAGCGGAACACCTGTGCCGCTGACGAGATGCGGAGGTTCTCCTGCACAGCACAAACACTCCCCCGGCCCTCCCATCCATCCCAAGAAGCCTTGCGTCAGCAGGGTCTGCTGCGTCTGTTGTGCCACAATTAGCATCTGAGGTGGCTAGCGCGGCTATTAGAATCTAAATGAGCTGAGAGATTAGAGGTGGTTCCTGGTTTTCCTCTTTAAACAAGCTTGTTTTTTCTCCACTTAGCCCGAGGCTGTTTTTTGTTGTTGTTTCATTACACAGTTAAATTACCAGGAAGGCCGCGGTCAAAGTCAGCGTGACTTTAACAGTACGGGTATTTGTTATGACGCTAACATTCGAGCCTAATGAGAAGAAGAGCGTTATAAATCACTGTCGAAAGTCTCTGTGTGAAGGAAAATGTCACGGCTATCAATTCAGGGAGCGGATCACCAGATTGGTCTCGTATTTCAGCTCGACTCTCTGGAACGAGGGAGGAGGATGTTTTTCCAGGACCAGCGCTGTGGATTAGTCGTTTTGCCTTGAGGTGGCCGTGGATGCCCTGCAAGAAGTTTGATTGTTTTTCAATCCCAGCACAATGAATCAGAAATATTAAAAGGAGGGCTGGCAGAAGGGTCAAAAAAATGTGAATTAAAGCTCAATTCTTTTTTTTATCTTTTGACAGAGAAATTCACCTTCAAACACAAAGCTAAGATAAGCATTGTGAGAAATTCCTCTCCGACCTTCAGGAGCCCGCATTTCCGTGCTTTCTAATTGCTATAAAACCTTCAAGCAATAGAAATAAACTGCACATTCTTTTCTAGTTGTTCTCAAGGATTGAATTTGCACGAACCAGAGCCCCCCCCAGCAGCGAGGCGCGAGATGCTATCACGGCGATCTGCCAGCAAACTTTCCACGCCGTTCTCTTGATAAGACACAAAAACAGTCTTCCTCCCCACCGATGTTAAGACTATCTTTCCAGCGATTCATTCGTTCGCACTGCTTTGAACATCCTCTGCAGATCTGTACGTGCTTCTGTCCGAACAGCGAGCTTAAAGACGCCATGCAGGACGCTTTATCCGAAGCGATGGCTCCCATTCAGCTAAGGAACCCTCTCGTTATTCTCTCTTTCAACGACCTTTATAGTTTTTCCATTCTTTCTGTGCAGTTCGATTAAAAACAGTCCACATCTTTCTTCTTCTTCTTCACATACCCTCCTCCTCCTAGGATAAAGTCAACACAGCTTAAAGGCAGCCGAGCGGCGCTAACATAAGGGAAACCTGCCACTAACCCGGCTTGATCAATATATCACTGAATGCATTGTGTTTCTGCTCTGATGCCGACAGGGTGCAAGGCCAGGAAATCCAGGCTCGGGACAAAGTGGGTCGAGCGCTGGTTGTGTTATTTATCAGTAAAACATGGACGCTGACCCGGCAGGGAGGAGGGTGGGAGCGCTGATGTCAGGAGGAAGCCCGTATCTCCGTAGGAGTGATGGATGGGGTTGAGAAATCGCTCCTGTCGTGGTGCAATTAGACCAGCCGGACAGGATGCGTTTGAAGGACGGCGCAGGAGAGGGCACAACCTCTGCGGGAGGCGCTGATGTAATATCTACGTAATGTAATGCGGGATTTATCGCCGTTAGCGGTGCTGCAGGGCAGGGCGGCGTTTTTATGTCTCCGCTTGCGCTATATGGAGCAGGATTTGTGTGCACGGGTTCAAGATCACAGACCCCGCCGCCGGTTCCAGCCCGTTTTCACAAATCAGTGGTAATAAATAATCCCGGCAATGTGGAAGCAACAGCGGCCAAAGTGAAAACGGCGAATTTATTTATTTATTAATGAAACTGTACTAAATCCTTTTTTATTGCCTCCCCCTCCCTCCATTTTCTACTCCCACTTTGGCAACTCTTGCACTTTTATGGAGTTGAAACGTCTTCTGCCATTTCATTTATGGAGGGGGTCACTTCCTCTCGCGCGTTTGTGTCGTTTGTCCGCAAGATATCTCGAAAAATTGTTGATGGATTTTGCTGAAATGTTGCGTGGGAGTGGATAATGTGCAATTCTGTTTTAATGTCTGACATTTTAATAAAGAGCTTCTTTTCTTTTTACATTTTTGTTGTTAAAAATGAAAATAGCCAGGGCGGCACAGTGGTGTAGCGGTTAGCGCTGTCACCTCACAGCACGAAGGTTTGAACGCAGCCTTGGTGGAACATCGAGTCGAGGCCGGCGTCACGCCAAAAGGCCACGCTCACATTTTACACATCAGTTGCCAACAGAATCTCCCCACTGTTTCATGGAAGTCGGCACACATTTCCTCTGCGATGGCCGAAGGAACAACCGACCTTGCGGGCTCGAACAGGCGACTCAGCAGTTTTGCACGGGTTTCAGGTGACCTTGGGATGATTTCGGTTCTCTGCAGGGAATTGCTGGCGGATTTAAAATATCTCAGCCTGCATTGAATTCTTCTCAACACCTGGCATGTCTTTCCACGTCTTCCTTCCCTCTGTCCACTTTTTTCCCCTGCAGTGCGACACAGCGTCTCTCTCTCTTTCCCTCTCTCTCTCTCTCTCCCCGTTGAGACCCAAAGGTTGTTTTCTGTTTTTAGTCGGATTCTACCGGAGGTGATTTTCAGTGACATGACAAATGGCACAGGAACAAGCAGAGATCTTAATAAAGATCTGCAGCGCCGCTTCAATTAGCGGCGGTATTTCGCAGCGTATTAGCATCCGTCTGCGGCGCCGCATCAATGACATCATGGAGGATTAGCCTCCCCGGCCGACATGCAAGAGAAACATTCATCCTTCAGAGAGGTTCAAACGCCAGCAGCGTATCACAACAAAGAAATATGCTGCATGTGTGATTTAGCAAATCTGGATTAGAGATGCTGAATAACCTTCAGTGACCTCTTGTCTAAAGGCTCTTTCAAAGAGCATCAGAATATTCAAACAGACCGGTGTGCCTTCAAGATTGTAATATTTTCATCTGCTTTGTTTGTCATTACATAAGAAAAATCTATAATAAGCATGATCCTAACCTTTGGCATTTTTAAAACACGGCAATGTTTTGTTTTTATGATATTACATGCTAATCTTGAGGAAAAATATGCTGTAATTTGGTCAAACATATTGGAAATGAGTGCGAACAGAGTTTTACACGAGGTCATCTCGGGTAAATGAGGATTAATTTGAGAAATCTAAAACTGACTTGTTACCCAGAGCTAATAAAAATTTTAAAAAGCCTTTTTTAATGTTCTCTCTGCCCATAAATCCAAATTAGAACTTCCCTGTGCCGTGATTTAAGACGAGCATGGAATGCCAACATGTCTGGAGTATTAATTCAGTTTTTGGCTCAAAAGACTCCAGCATTAATATGCAGCACATTCTTTTAACTTCCATTATCAACCTCGGGGCGAGACCAGTGTGTGGATGACACCCAACAAAGGGAACTGAACCCATCACCTGCCGTGCTAAGCCTGAGTGAGCAAACTCAATAGTCAGTTTAGGAGAAGTTTGATGAGAAATGACCGGGAATGATTTTTCTTTCTATCCTTATTCCGAGTCATCTCTATGAAAAGCCAGAAATGTCGGCCACGATTGAGCACGCTTCATGAAGGAGGTCCGACGCCTAGCATCGTGCTCCTCGTCAGTCCGATGATCTAAATCGTTGCAGTGATCAGAAACACATCACAGCCTTGTTAGCAGTTTAATACATTTAGAAATGGACACAATTACGTGTGAATGAGTTCACCCCGACATCCATAGTCTGGAATGACATTCCTGACCTTCCCCGTCTCCAGCAGCCACCGGCGACGCTTCCCTTTGCGTTCCCAGTCCGTGATGTGACTCTATCCGTTGGGAGAATAATGAACCAATCACAGAGCAGCTTCAGATGCAGCAATAAAATCAGGAGCGTTGTCAGAGAAAGCCAATAAACAGTTAAATTATACATAACTTTAGTTTGAGGAGTACGATGACAAAAATGGTCTAAACGTAAAAAAAGACATCCAAAAGGGCATCGGTAATATTTTCCCCATCTTTCTGCTCACACAGCAGCGTTTGGGGTCTGCCTCGTCGCCATAACAACCTCCCATTCAGCCTAATCAGCTCTGAGTGTGCAATAGGTTCTGCATCACTGACAGCCACAGCGTTGCTCAGCAATCAGCCGGTCGGACCTCTTATCGGGCTGCGTTCACCGCCAGGGGGGGGGGGCTGAAGCGCAATCAGATCCACCCCATGAATGAATAAACTCCCACCGGCCTCCACTTTTAATTTGATGTGGCAAACAGTGAATGAATTGGTGCTCAGTGGGAGTTAAGACTCGTCTGGACAAGACCTCATGTAAAGGCCGTCATAAATAACACCTTTGCCCCTTAAAGGCAGCCGTTAGAGCCCTTAATGCTAACGCTTTGCCCCTCGGCTCCCGAGCAGCTCCAGCTGCAGGAGCAGAAAACGTGCTCCTTGGTGCACGTCGCAGCACGCACGCGTTTTTTAACAGTGTCAGATGCAATCGCAGCACAATCTGTCAGTTTCTTAGCCTCGGGTCATTTGTCATAATTGCTGAACATAATTCCCAGAATCTGTTGCTTCCGTTTTGTTTCTGTTTGCATTATTTGAACGGCGAGGCGGATCCGTGTTCTGGATCACGTTTGTCTCATTTCTCGCCTGTTGGACTTCGAGTGCGAGTCTTTCTAAGTGGCGTTCTGCAATCCGGCCACTTCGCCGGCTTGTCGTTGCAAAGCGCGACGAGGCCGCTTTGCGCGTGGCTCTGCCCAGGAGAGAGGCAGAAAGTGGCGACATCCTTTCATGAAAAGGAAAGAGACTTCAAATGGCTTTTTGAAAGAATGGACCAAAGCACACTTTAATCTTTAACAGCGCGGAGCTGCAACATGTTTCCAGCACATTATCCCCCTCGGAGTGGAACACATCTCTCCTCCCTCATTATGCCAAATACGTTTCAGACACGCTGAGCATAATTGAAAAAAAAAAATGTGATGTTTGGAGAATACATTTTATGATGATATCCACTCATGTTAGGGACTTATTTTCCCGTCACCTGGGGTGTTCTTACCCGCCCGTCATTGATTACACACTCTGAAGATACCGGGCTCCCAATTTCCTGCTTCCCGTTGCGGTCCCCCCGTCTATATTTAAGCGTCAGTCGGAGACAAGCCCCATGTGTGGATGCTTTTTCATCCTGCGGTGTATAAATTCACTTCCTGTGTGCTCATAGCTTCTTGATACTGCAGCATGAGTTTGTCTTTGTTGCTTTGCAGCTGTCATCCGTTCACCAAAGACTTGTGGCTCTGTTCGATGTATTTGAGCATATTTCAGCCTCCGGAAATATTATTGTGCAATTGAAACGTCAAAGTAGCCTGCAGTAAATCGGAGCGTCTTATTTGACTGCGAAGCCTCTCCAGGCAATATTTTAAAATAGCAATATCCTTTTCTTATCGGTCTAAGAATGGCAATCACATCTCTTCCAATTTAAAATCAGATATCCTGTGTCTATTCATGAAGCTTGCATGAAAACCTTCTGCATAAATTATGCGGTTGGTCACTTCCTAGTGCTGCGCGTACCAGCGTGACTTCCACAGCCGGATTTAAGCGACTTGTTGGGAATACAGAATCAGTAATGGTCACGAAACTGAGGAAAGGAACCCGAAACAGCAGGCGACGGGAGCCTAAAACAAATTATAACCCCAAAAGCAGCGCTCACAAAACCCCATAATCATTCCACTAACAGCCGCAACCCGCCGGGGAGGCGAGGGCTGAGCGGAGTATATGTAGAGTAGAGGCTGATTGGCTGATGGTTGGCAGGTGGCTGAGACAACACAGGTGAAGTGGATGAACTTGATTGGAGGAGAAGACTCTGAAAAGACGAGACGTTCACGCGCCTTTAAAATCTCATGTTTCATCCCAAAAATATTTCATATCACGAAGTACTGCAATATTAATGCACCGGAGCTATTTTTAGGTGAATGAATCATCCCTCCTGTGGTTTATTCAGCACCTGCAGCTTTAGCACAAATCTGTGTTGTGCAAGTATTTTACTCCGTCAAGTTAACCCGGTTTCATTACATGGGGGCAGCGTGTAGAAAAGTTCAGCGCTGATCTTTGTGCCGAGTTGGATTTCATTCTGTTATGTTGGTTTGCTGGATGCAAACAGTTTTGTATCTGATTTTCCTCTTTTTTTTTTTTTTAACCAGCATTTTAAGGACAAACGCAGGTGTTGCAGATAAATAATTTGCAGCTGTCATGAAGTGATAAAACTTCCCTCCTCCACAAAACCCATAATTCTGAAGGTTTTATTAGGGCTAAACATAACTAAAAGGAAGCTGTGTTAACTTTCTTTTTATTCACTCACCATGTTATTGACCAGGGTATTAAAAGTAAAAATAAAAAGCCTGTCCGAGCTACATGCACTCCTGGCAGGAAAGCACGCTGGTTCTGGGTTGTTTTTATTTGCTTCGAAACCACAGTCATTTGGGTTGAGACCTGATTTTACTAGAACTATTCCTGATTCGATTGTCCTAAAATAACTTCAAAAAACAACTTCGACAAACTCCTCTGACTTTGGGGAAACAGCTAAGATGTCCTAGCTTGAACCCCCCCCAACGAGCAGCATCCGACCTCATCCGGCTGACTACTCTTTATTGCTTTTGCTCAACCAATGAAATGGCAGCATGGCTCCGTTTATTCACTGAGAGGCATGTGGGCAGGCCGTAATAATGTGTTGTAGTTTTGCAGAAACAAAGGTTTGCTGGTGCAACCCGGGGGCCACCTCAGGCCATGGTTCTGATCCGCTACGCAGAGGAAGAGCTGCTGATGTGGGTTGTCTTGTTCTGCCGGCGTTCATCTGTCTGACTGTTAGGAGGATAACTTATAATTCAGTAGCACGCATAAAAATAAATGTCCTATCCTTTAGATATAAAATAGGACATTTCTGTTGTCCACCTGCCCCCCCCCCCCCCCCCCCTTGGGCTGGCTCATTCACGACGGTCCACTCCGTCACTCGTCGACAGACCAAAGTCTTCTTTAACAAATGACCGTTTTCTACCACCAGGCCAGAACCTGGTTTTTGTGCTGAACTCTGCAGAAGCCCTCGCTGTTTGTCACTTCACGGCTCGACTGTAAATCTCACGCCTCTGGCAAAAGGTGCTTTTCAGACTGATCTATCGGTTGCCGATTCTCTGCAGGCTGCTCTAGGAAACAGCCTGCGTTCTCTGCACACTTGTTTCAGAACATAACGCTTGATATCCCGTCTTTGCATGACAAACCTTACATGTTTCATTAATATTTAAACATGTAGGATTACACGGCTTTATCAGTGAAAGCTAATGCATGGTCTATTTAATAAAAGCGACACGAGAAAACAGTCGACGCCTCCGCGGATTATTTTTATTCTTTAAGCTACAAAATCAATTGTATTCTGGTTTCATGGTTGCAAACGCTTTATTGTCCGGATGCAGCAACCAGAAAGCCCCGGGGGAACCGACGTAACCACCGGGCGAACACACTGGCTCCACACGGAGAGGCCCCCCCACCGGGTCCTCAGATGGATGTGAACTCTAAACATCTCTGCTGCGAGGCTACCACTACACCAGTGAATTTCCCCTCGCGGGGACGTGAGTGGGCGCGAGTGGAAGTTGGGAAGGTTTCGTTTTCTAAACCCTGGGTTGTCTTGAGGCTGAGCGATTGCGCAACAAGAAGCAAAAACAAAGGTTCCGTCTGATCAGTCGGCGCATAAAAGTCGTCATCGACGCTGCGTGGTGTGCACATTTCAAATTATGCTCCCAATTAGTGTAAAATAGACAAGCACAAGTCTAGGGTGTGGCTGAAAAGTCGGTAGAGCAGTCACATCCAATCAGGAAATCCTCCCCAGCTTCGTCCCTCTGATCAAACGAAGGCAGCAACGGCTTTACTCGAAATTCCAGCAAAAGATTCCACAAACCGACGGCCGACATTGTGGCTCAAATCCATTTTATTTGCAGACTTGGGCTTTAGCCGGCGGCGAGATTCACACGCACTATGAAAGGGAACAAAATTGTCTTGGCGCTAAACTCGGCTTTCACGCCCGGGTACTAATTACTGCTTCTCCAGTGAGTTCCCTTCTTTTATTTTAAAGTCAGGCATCGTGTTTCATTTAATCTCAATTAATCCAGGTAGAATTAAACACGCCGGTGTTTATCTTGTGTAAAATAAAAGCCTGAAGGTGTTTTAAGATGGACAACCTTTTCTAATTACCGCAACCTGGAGCGGGACGCGAGCTCGCCACCGCTGCGTATTCTGCCTTCTGTTCCCGGGATCATCAAAGGTCGATTCGTAAAAGCTGTAAACAAAGCCATGGCGGAAAATGGAAATGAGAATGCGCCGTCGCGTTTTCCTGCACCAAATAGACCTTGAAATTGCATTTCCAACCCTGATAATGCAGACTTCGGCTGTGTTTAAGGAGTTTAATGTCGTAAAAATAATATGCATTATCGTGTCGTCTCACGATTCGAGCGCTACAAAGGCGCCGCTGGGGGTTTCGTCTTCTTAAGGCAGGTATTTCTATCAGTAGAATTTGTCAAGGTGAAGTTTCACTCCCTGGATGTCCCAAGATAATTATAGTTGTATGCAGTAGGAAGAATTCCCAAAGGTCCGGGGAGGTCTTCCTGCTTTTATCAAAGAGAAAATGCAAAATCATCATTCCTGATTAACTTTCTGAGCAGTTCTGTCTTTTGTTTCTGGCAGTAAAGGAATAGCGTCTGCAGCTGCCGTCAATCTGCCACTTGAAAGACAAATAAAATGTTATAATGAGATAATTTTGCGATTGAAATCCCATTTTTGTGTGTGTGTGAAAACGTTCCTTAGCTGTCGCTCCGTAATGGAGCGCCTGACGGCCCAGCAGGGCAGGTGAGGAACGGGATTCGGGATTCTTGATCACCGGGACAAGGTGGCGTTTGGGCGATTTGGCAGAGGCAGTCCTTCGGTTAATAAATGACGATCCCTTTTTAACTGGCGCTGATCTGTTTGGTTCCTGGCATCCTCCACTTCATCCGATAATGATGGGTTTTTTGTTTTTTGTTTTTTTTGTAGCTGCTCTGCCAATTTTGCACTTCAGAGCAACTTTTAATTGAATTCTGTGGTATGAAAAATACACCAGCAACTGATTTGTTAATCCATAAATGGGTTTTAATGTTTAAAAAAACAAACAAAACTTATTCTGGATCAGAACCAGAAGACATTTTGCATGACAGTTCATATCGGACCCCTTTATGACTGTGATATTTGGTGAGTTTGTTGAATGGATGTTTTACAAGATATGATTTAAGTAAATGGAGTAAAAATCTGGATTTCTTTCGTATCGCAACAGAATCCGCGATCCAGATCCCGATCACCGTCACCAGGAATCGTATGTTCCTGGTAACATTCCCAACATTTCCTGTGAATTTCTTGAAGATATATTCCTCGGTGCGATGGGTTCCGCATGCCTTTACTTAGATCCCTCCTCGATCTGAATGCAACCTCCATAAACCCTGGATCATAAAACTTAAGATTCCCTTTAAAAAAAGAAAAAGAAAATGCTGCTGTAATTTTAATTAAGACGAAACAAAAAACCTCCACAGTCTGTCTGAGCAGAAAGAACATTGCTGCTGACTCCAGCTATTCCAGACGGTTAATGCTACATCGCTGTTTGCTGTTAGCGGCCCGTAATTGTTTTTAACTTTCGGGGCATTTGGAACCTGAGCGGCTGTCGCGGCGCTACCGGAGCGGGGACGAGGATCAGGAGCCGCTTTAGTCACATGTTCAGGTATTTCACCTTATTTGCAGTTTGTGGGTGAGATAATAATTACACGCCATTACCGCTGCTGAATGCTTCCCATATCCCTCCAACGGTCCCGGTTTTATGGAGCTGTGCCAGCTGAGCGAACGTAGCTCTACGGCTGTTATTACACTCTGAATAATGAAAACCAGAGGCTGCGTACCAATTTAAATGTGATCATTTATCAATAGCGGGGGGAGTTCCAGAAGCTGCGCAGCAAAACAAAGGGATGGTATACAATAGAATAGTCCTTTAGTCTCTATGTTGATTTAGATAATTATAAGACACAAGTTTACGGTTCTATGAATAATAATTTAATATTTATCTCAAGTCATGACGGAGTCTACGACCAAATGTTTGAGAACCGCCATCCGAGATGCTTCTATTCTCCAAAAGAATAAAATAAGCTTTTTTTTATGACAAAAGCAAAAAAATGAAGACATTCCTTGTTCAAGATAGGTAGTCCTTAATTCAATCAACTTCCATGGATACACTGATAGCAGACTCGGTACGCCGAGACGCGTTCTCCGTCCTCCGAGATCAAAAACGATGCTTCCATGCCTTTTATCCCGGCGTCTGTCGGAGGGGCAGAGCCTCTTTATCTTTCCCTGCAGCCGCCCGGACGAGGCGAAGGGTTGCGTCTGCGGACAAATCCTGCACTTGTTATAGATAACAGAACCATGCAAACAGGAAACAGCCGGTGGGCCGACCACACAGATGTTTGAAAAGTCCATTCCTGGCCGACAGAGACGGAACGTTTTCTCACCGCAGGCTTGCGTGACTGGATGCTTCCCGACTGCATCGCCAAGGAAAGGAAGAATGGAGTAAATGTAAATCCCTATTCAAATATGCAGGCAAAATGCTTGGGAGTGTGATGCAACGGCGATGAAACGTTGCCATGGTGACGGCGGTGGGTGGTTGACAGTTATATTGACGCGTGGCGGCGTGAAGAACAAAAAGCTCCACGCTGCCAGAAGAGACGTGGCGACGTTCGGACCGCAGTTCTGGAGAGGCTGGACGTCTTTGCGGCGTCGTCTCTGACCTCTGTGTCTCTGACCTCTGTGTCTCTTAGATGCTTTTTCCTGCCCGACTTCAGGGCCTAATAGTCCATCGATTCGTCGGCAGTGCGTCCTGCAGTCAGCTCGCAAAGAACACACCCGCCCTCCACTTCGTCTCGTCTCTCCTATTAAAATGT
Source organism: Brachionichthys hirsutus (assembly GCF_040956055.1). Taxonomy (NCBI): domain Eukaryota; kingdom Metazoa; phylum Chordata; class Actinopteri; order Lophiiformes; family Brachionichthyidae; genus Brachionichthys; species Brachionichthys hirsutus. The sequence goes on along the minus strand of NC_090910.1, from coordinate 10,755,560 downwards.
AATAAAAACAAAATCCAGTCTGACGGCGAAGAGAAAAACAATTCGAAGGGATTCGTGACGGTTTATAACCCGTAGCTTCGGGAGTCGGGGGGGGGGGCAGCAATCAGAGATCTTGGATGAGATAGACCTCCGAATCAATCGCCACCGCCCGAGGATCCCTCGTATCGTTGGCCTGCTGATTGGACCTCGTCCGGGGGGCGGGTCGCTGTCAAATTTAAGCTCTACAATAAACTTGTTTGGAGAAAGAACATAGAAGATGTACTTTACAAAGCTTTAATTGTGGCGTGGCCAAACTCCCATTTAAAGCCTCCTTTTAAAGCCCTGTCGGAGCGCACTCGGACTCCGTCATGTGGAATCGTTTTCCTCTGAGGCCAACTTGGGATTTCTCATGGAATGTGTATGCATATATTCTACAACTGGCATGTGATCTGAAATTCCTACACATGGATGGCTTTTTCCAGACCCTGCCTGTGCAGTTGTTTGACCTCTTCACATTCTGCACGGGGAGATACGAGCACATGGTTTGGGGGCCCACGCCCTGCCAGTCCTGAAATGACAGATGAGGGGAAACTCTGATGCCTATCTCTCGGGCCAGAAGCTCAGCGGAGGGAGGAATTCTGAACTTAATTGAAGCCTTTCATTTCGCAGGCAGGAAAAGTTGGAGTGGATGTGGCAGGGTTGACTTGAGATTCTGCCCTTTTGCGTAGACGCAAGACAAGAGGGAAGTAATGAGGAGCGGAATCTCATCTTCCAGCTGCGGAGCGAAGGAAAGCGGAGAAATGTAAATATCGGGAAGAGTTCAAGCAGGAAAATGGGGTTCAAGTGCTGCTTGACGTTTTATCTTTGGTACCCAAGCCCTTAAGTACATGGACGCTTCTTATAGAGACGTTACAGATTCAAGGTTCAAGTACGAGGCGATGGACATTTGGATTCAGTATGTGTAAAAGAATAATTTAGTCCTTATTTTGGAGTGGATTTACCTCCGCCCAAGGACGTTATGTTTTTGCCAGCGTTTATCTGTCTGTTAGCAACATAACTCAAAAAGTTCCAGACGGATCTTTCAGGAAATATTGGAATGTTACCAGGAACAGATGATTACGTGTTGGTGATGATCCAGATCACCATGTGGACACCATCCAACTAGGTAGGGGAATGAGCTGCTTGGCGGAGGTCTGTGCCTTTTCTAATTAAGGTGAGAATCCACTGATATGAAACGTAAATAAGAACAACTTCTACCCTTCATTACGCTTGATGAATCCTGTCAGGACATTTTCTACGACACCTGCCATGCCGCTCTTTTTAATACAGATCCACGCCAGGCACGGCATCCACGTGTAAATCATTCCAGCCTGCGCACCGGCAAAGTAATAAACAGAAAGAGACCGCCATTTCAACAAAGAAACTTCCGATGCTTTGAAATGCAGATGGTTGCCACGGGCAACGTAGCCACGGATGCTGCAGAGGATGTGCTCCAACAGCCTGGAGATCATTTTTATGCATAATTATTATTAAGTACCAGGAAGAGCAACAGTCTTTAATTTTAATTGAAATGTTTAAAATGCGTATAGACGACGGAGGCCCTGTGGGACACCTCGCAGCCCACATCTAACTGCTAATCTGACATAAATGCGCTTATTATGATGCATTTTGATTTCCCTGACAGGTAAACCTGGCGTAAATGTTTATTGGCTGATACCCGGCTGAGGATGGAAGCAAGGCAGCGATTCTATTCCAATATGCCAGGGGCGGGCGGGGGGGGGGGTTATTTTGTTTTGTGTGTTTTGTTTTTGACAACCCAGTGAAAAAAAAAAAAAAAATGAAAGGTTAATTGCTGCCCCTGTGAAAAAGTCAGAGATGGTTAAGTTGGCCGAGCACGCCCACGGCAGAATCCTCCCCGAGGCTACGAGGGAAACAGGAGAACAAACAAGCTGTGGGAGGCGGGATAACTTGTTTGTTACACGTGTTTCATCAACCTTCCCTCAGCAGCTGCTTCCCGTTTCTCCCGACACCTTCGTAGGAGGAGAGTTTTCGGAATAATTCCGGAGGTGACCAGCGAAATGCAAACATTTTAATCCTATGGAAATATTTTTTATTAGGAATAATAATAATAAAATTTGCAGCTGTTATAATTGCTCGTAATTAGCGTGCATCGTCATTTGAACGTGCTTGCAGCTCCTATTCCGAATGACCTGCAGGCAGGTGAAGTGAAATACTCCCAACAAGACGGGAGGTTCAGAAAGCATGGGCGTACGAACAGAAATATGTGAGCAATCAGAGGAAGCACAAGTTCCTTATCCAGATTGGTAGAGCTGCATTTAAAGGCCACAGGCCAGGGGGGGGCGTAGCAACAGGTGTTTGTCTTTATACCCCAAGCTTTTCTGAAGAGCCACCTCCGCCCGGGGCTTTATTGGGACACAGCAGATGTTGCTCTCCCCATATTCTTTAAGCTCTCATGTTGTCAACAACTCGGTGCTTGGAAATTCAAAAAAAGCTGGTTCTGACCCTTTGGATAATATATTTTTTAAATATATTCCGCCGTTTATCAAGGGCACATTTAACTGCTCTGCCAGACCCTCCATTAATGACGGCCTGGAGCTCAGTCCTGTCAAGAATTTTGATGGATAATAAGCCTTATATATCTTCTTTTTTTTCGGCTGCGGAACCCTGCTGAGGGTTATAATTACTGAGGCATCGTCTCCACAGGAGGTAACAGGGAAGCAACTTGAGGTTAAATGTTTTTCTGCATGGCTGTGCTTCAAGTAAGAGGTAGGGATGGAGACTAAAAATAACCCTGTGAGGACAGTTAAAGATGAAGTCGCTGAGCAGTGTGAACTCCGCGCTTCGCGGTCAGACTGGGGGGGGGGAGATACGCTGATTCGTGATTTCAGTGCGTTTGTGAACCGCCTTCATACGCTGATTAAGCTTTTTAAATATGATTAAGGTATAGCTACTTAATGGTGGTAATAATATGGACCACTAGGGGGCAGAAATGCAAACTGCCCAGCTCTGAAGGGCTATTGGCTCACAGAAAGGAATTGCCCCATTAGAAACAAACCTACTGCAGGCGTCCAATCAGAGCTGTGTCTGAGACAGGCCATAATGGCTCTGGTTTGCTTTGGTGTCTGGGTTGGCTTTTCGTTTCTTTGATTACTTGATGATGATGATGATGATGATGAAACACACGCCAAACAACGAGCTGAAACTGCTGCAGACTGTGAAGCTGAACTGTGGTTTCAGCAGTAAAAGCTCTGACACTACAGGGAGCCGTTTGTTTTCCCCGTTAGCATGAAGGAAACCGAAAACTGAAAAAGAAATCTGCCATGAAATGGCAGCAGCCGTACCTTTTTCTTTGTTTTTGTTTTTTAAAGCATTTTCATGATCCGTTCACACGGCTGGCGGAATATCTCAACATCCGCCTGATGAGTCGTCGGCTTCCGGAAGACGAATCCCAACGGCTCCGGCTCAGTGCGGTTCACACGCGCTGTTTGGAATTTAAATGTCTCCACAGGTGTTGGATGTGCTGAAGTGAAATGCGTGCGTCGACGTTCACGCTCGCCTCGGGATGTGTGAAAAGTCTTCCCGCGCCATAATCCGGTAAACGATCCGGTGACGGCGAAGACGATAAGCACCCGATCCAAACAACACCAACCGGCTAAGCATCAACGTGATTGCAGATCTGGATGCGGTGATGCCGAACAGAACTTCGAGTCCAGCTGCGCGTCCTACATTAAGCCCATCCCAAGTTTTCTCAATTGCAAGAATTCAGTTAGCAATCTGCGTTTGAGCGGAAATCCTTTTTCTTTGGGCAAATTTTGAAAATATCTTTCCTTGATGGCAAACTAGCAATTTCTTTGAGCTATTAGCGTCAAATAAAAAAAGCATTGCGATTTTCTCTGTGTGATGCTGCTGCTGCAAAAGACCGGCACAGGGACACAAAACCAAAGTGATACCCGGAGAACAAACGAGGCACTCACGAAACCTTCAAATTACAGCCTGTCGTCAATTCTATGAGCTCCTGTTTGACAAGCCTCCTTTGAAGTGGCACTTTTTTCATCAATCTCCCCGGTCGGTGCTCAGCACATACCAGTTCAGATTTAATTGCCAGGACCCAGAGGAACCCATTTCTGAGTCATTTTATGTGAGCTGGCACTTCAATTGAACCAAATTGGACGAAAAAGAATATATGTGAGGCATCGGTTTACTAATGAGTCCTTAATGGGAATTATATTTGCTGCAAATTCCACTCAGACTCACTGTTTGCTGCAAATAAATGTGCTGCAAAGTTCCAAAACCGTCAGACGGACGCATCGCTGCCTGCGTCTCGTCAACGCGATGATTCATCGGGCTGATGGATGCGTGCTCATTTGAATGTGCGATGCTAATGTGGTGTTTGTTTATGCTAATATGCGCCTGTAATTGGATTTTAATTTATTATATAAGAAGCCAGCCTTTGCTCGGGAAAATATTTTTTTTGCAGTCCTTGCATCAGCGAAGGCATCAGTCTTCGTGTCGGCGTCGAGACGTAGCTCAAGTTTCCAGGCGTTGAACGAATCGGACTTAAACAAATGCAAAGAGCTGTTCAGCGTATCGCTTCAGTCAAAATCAAAGTGTTCGGCTCTCGCGTTTAACGATTTGTTTGCGGAGGGATCCACGCATCATTTGTGCGCGCAATCAATCCTCGTGTCCTGGTCGATCAATTCGGCAACCCAATGACCGTTTGATAAATAGCTCTCAACCGTCTGCTAATCTGCTAAACCACAGAGGGCTTCCACGGCGCCAACGGAAAGGAAGGCAAGCCGAGGAGCCGCGTAAATGAAATCATTGTCTCCGACTCCTTTAGACACAAAGAAGAAATTGCATTTGGCTCTTCTGGGACAGTTTGGTCTGAGATAACCAAAATGAGTTTCCAGTGGCGTTGAGAAGACATTGTGCAATCTCGTTATTTGAGAGAAGGACCGAAGGCGGATTCTCATTTGGCTCCAGTTATGTGACGATCAATTTGATTTCTCTGAGCAATAGTTTGGTTATCGGGAGACACCAAACACTCCAGAAGTCCTCCGCGTGAACTTCCAGATTGTTGTCCTCTTTCTTTGTCCTTTCATATTTCGCTTTCATCACGCATCAAGTCAAAGATCTCTTCCACGCTGCCATTTTTATGTCGCCTGTGCTTTTCTCCGAGTAGTTCATCCCTGTAGAGCAGCCTCGAAAACCTTTCTTCCATTAAAGGACTCATCTTATTTAGACAACCTTGCCCCCCCCCCCCCCCCACACACACACAACACATTTTCCAGAGAACACAATAGTCTGAACTCCCATCCCATTAACAAAGAGTGAGCCGAGGCTCAGGGTGCAATATCAAAGCGGCAGCTCTCACTCACAGCTCATGTTGCTATGGCGATAATGGTCGAGTCCATCGCCTCCTCTTCACCGTGTCGGTAATTTGGTTACTTTAGCGTGAGAGATAGACCCCATCGGCGCTACGTGTGGGCTGCAGATAAAAGCAGGAATTAAATTGTAATGATAAATGCGTTCTCCCACCAGATTCTGCTTGATTGAAAGACACGGCAAGAGCGAGGAAGTGTAAACGGAGTCGCTGGGAAGAAGCAAATTGAAACTAAAAACCCTCCCATAAATCATCTTCATCGCTTCTCGTTCGTGCACTAACACCCGCCACATCTCAGATATGTACCGGAGCTTTGTTTCAAATCCACAGGATGTTATCAACGCCTTCTAGAAGTGAATACTGGCCGGCCAAAATAAAGTCGCCACCTGGCTTTAACTCGGCAGACAGGTACAAGCCTCCTATTGGCTAGTCCAGACATGGGCAAACTACGGCCCGGGGGCCATATACGGCTTTACAATGCGGCCCGCCAAACTTGTACAAATAATATCATTGAATAAAATGTTATTATAAACCTCATTCATTTTACCTTTTCCCTGTAATGCTACCTGTAAAAGGCCAAATCATTTCATGTAATGGCTTTTACATATCATTTATATGAGCTCACACAAATACTCCATCCATCTGTTCCTGACCCGGCCCTTCTGTCAAATTTTAGAACCCATTGTGGCCCACGAGTCAAAAAGTTTGCCCACCCCTGGGCTAGTGTATAAGTTGTCACAGTCGCGTGATCACGTTGTTGAATAACACAGTAACGTGATTTACTGTGTCGTGCATCGTCTCATACTCGTACTGTACACATTATTGATGTTCCTGTAGCTACTTGCTCAAGCTGTGAAAGGATGTTTTCCAATAACAAAGCCCCCCCCCCCCCCCTATCCGGATGACTCACTCCTGATCTCGGAGGCGGTGCACATGAGATGTAGGTGGGGTAGTTAAGCTACTCGTCATAGAAACTGCACTTAGCTCGCGGCTAGTAGAGCAGCAAGAGAGGTGTGTGTGTGTGTGTCAGATGGCCAGGTTCAGGTGTGTGTGAAGTTAGTCCCACTCTGCATTCACATTCAGCCCCCCCCGTTGAAGGATTTTATGGCGACTAAATCCTGCTGGCATATTCACTTTCCCTGCATTAAGTCACGTGACAAAGAAAATGCTTCGACCGGAGTCTAATGTTTCATACTACGTATAATAATAATCATGACCGAAAGGGCGCCGCCTGCGTTTCCTGCTTCGTTTGCCGGTGATGGAGTGAGATTTCGTCACCTACAAGAGCGCGGCGATGTCGACTTTCTAAACTGCAGGCTCTCGCCATCCCGCCATCTGGGATGAGAAGCCCCACCGGAGCGCCATATGCTCGGGGAAACAAGGAATACTCATAAACGTGGCATCCCTGGATTCAGAAGTGCAATTTAGCATAAAGCACGGTTGTAGTGGGGGAGGGGGGGGGTCCTGCGTCTGTACAGCAAGAAATCCAAGAGCTCGGAAAAGTCAGAACCACAATCCCGTATGGCGGGGTGACCTTTTCCTGTAGGCTTCACCCGGTATTCCTCTCAGTGGGGGGGGGGGGGGGTTGAGCAGCCAGATACTGATTAAAAGGTGGATCTGTGATTTGTCTGGTTTTCATTTAATCCGGCGCAGCCCTGAGGACGGCCGTCGTGATGGAGCACATGTCCTGTTGGAATTTAGAGTAGGGGGTTTAATTTAATTAAAAGGGGGCTGTTGGCCCGCGCTGGAAGGACGCCATTGAGTGCACTTGAGTTATTATTATTCTAGTATTTATTACTTATTGTTGTTGTTTCATTTATTTATCTTATAGACTGCGGTCCTTGAAAGCCTCTCTTGATAATACTCCATAATTGAAAATATGGATTAAAAGCCACAAGTGAGCGATTTTGTTACGACCTTGGAGAGTACGCTCTCTCAAAGGCTTGCGATGGCGCTTGAAGATGAAGCGCTCTTGATTCCGGCCCCCCTGCTGGCGGCGGCGGGCTCCTGGTCCCTGGGTGGACTTAAATCATCCGGCCTGATGAAGACAGTGGACGGCTGGCGCCTCATCGGAATCTTAAAGCCGCAAGCGCCACAGCCGGTGGAGACGTAACGTGAGCTATTACTGTGGGGGTACCGCTAACTGGCCAGCAGGCCTGTTTCTACTCGATTATCTTCACCCCTGCCCCCCCGCCCCCCCCCCCTGGGGAAACAGCAAAAAGCATTTCACTCCATGAAGGTTTACAACAGGCCACTCTCCCAGCATTCCTATAAAGTTGGGCGTCGACGTCGGAATACAAATGCTTCGCCGCTGCAGCCCTTTCAGGACAAGGTGTAGCGCTGCGATAACAAAAGACAAACCAAAAGATACCGCCAAGAGGACAATCTCCACACGCAGCCCTGTCACCTTGACTGGACGGGATTAATGAGAAATAAACAAATAAAGCACACGTTCCACCCGTGACCTCAACCCCCCCTCCCCTCAAGGGACGTTATCAACTTGACATCGCTGGCTTCCCGTCGCTCTGAAATGTCAGCCGCCAGCGCCGCGGACCGCCGTCCATTCTTAGTGACGCAGAACACCTATCAGGCATGCTCAGCGCCCGCCAACTTCATATTCGTCCTCTGGACGTGGAGTGGAACGCACTCGAAGAAGACTAGCGCTGTCGCGTTTGCTGTCCGTCCTGCCGTGATCTACTTTTACAATTCGCTGTAGAAGCTAGCAGCGCGATGTAGCGCTGCTAATTTGAGTAGCGCGCGGCACATCTTGGACAACGCCGTCACCGTGACAGAAAGTAGAGCTGTCATAATGCAAGGAACTTCAATTTTGTCACGATTGAGGTGCATCCTGCCTCTCCTCCTCCTCCTCCTCCTCCTCCTCCTGTTGGACGCTATTTGCGGCCCGCTAAGCGGAGGAGACCGCTGCAAGTCTCTCTGGTTGAGAAACAGCTGGATAAGATTAAGGCGGTGAGGAGCTCTGACCATATCGGAGCTCTGAAATCTTAGAAGGTTCCGTTGGCATGTTTGACACTCACAGCCACATGCTAATGCCCGCTCCCGGAGGATGTGTGGCGCGGTGAGAGCGGTTTAATAGGCCCGTGTTAAGCAGGGTGGCCAGAAAGCCTGCTGATTAGAGGGCTATTCGGCTACGCCACGCAAACGTTTAACATGCCTATCTGACTCCGACTTATAAATGTTAGTAAAGGGGTATTCCAGGAAGTGTGCTAATAATACGAAAGGCCAATACCACCATGTGTATGTTATGGAAGCCTGTTAGCTTAGCTTAGCATAAATATTGTGAGCTAAACAGACAAATCTACCTGCCATCACCTCTGACACTCACAAATTAGTGCGTTATTTCATTCTGTTTTTTTTTTAAAGATAAATTGCGATTTCAATTATTTAAGAGTTGCATTTTGCCTCCGCTGTGCCTGGAGGACTAAATGTACGACTTCCGACTGAATCAGCTTCCCGCTTTTGTTCCCTATCAGGTCGTTTATTCTTCCTCCTGATGTCATGATGCTCCATTTGTCAGAATGACATTCAGATAATCTCATAAATCGTATTATCTGAGACAGCGACACGTCTCATTTCAAGCCAACCGCTCATGAGAAGAAGGAAATATATATATATATATTTAAATAAAGTAATATCTAAAGCTTTGAACATATGATATAAATAAGCGGCCTATTTTTGGGAGCCTTCTTCCTCCCATCCTGCTTTCAGATCCCATCAAAGGAGAGCCGCTCGGGAGAGTCGAAGGTACCGTTTGACAGAAGTACAGGGCGCAGTGTTCAGCGCACAAGGAGGCAAATGTCAGACGTTTGTTTGGGAGAAAAGTTGCATCCTTTGCAGTGTTTTTCCGCCGTGCGAAGGAGTGCCGCGGTGCCGCCGGGATCAAACGGAGCCCTCCTTAACGTGCACCCTGGATGCCACATTAGTGACGCTTTGTGATCACACACACACCCAAAATGCAAAAGACATCAGAACCCCCCCCCCCCCCCCCCTTGACGTTCTCGCAAACGTATTTCCTCGTGTGTATTTTCTACAGCGTTTCAGTTGCGTTTGCTTCTCTGGAATAAATAATTGAACGTCTTGCCACCCAAGTGATGTTGTCTATCTTCAAAAACGTCTCACGGTCGCGGAGCTGCTATCGTTAGCCTGTAAACGGCGGCTGCGTCTTTATTTAGATGGCTTCAGAGGTGATCAGCGGCCGTGTCGGGTTTATTAAGGCTACACCCACACGCTTGTTTACGTGCTGTTTATCAGAGGCTGAGCATCGGGATGCATAATGTCTCTTTGTTGCTGCAATCTGTTCACTAATCAGGGATCAGATCCAGATCAACCAACAAGGTGTTCAGAGCACCAGTAAATCTCTCAGTAAGTCACTTATATGTTATTCACCTTCAAAATGTTAACTGCGCTTTCGGCATTCCAACTTTTTCTTTATCTGACAAATATGCAAATGCGTTTTCAGCTCCTTAAGGGGCGCGCATCAAATTCTTCCTCCCTGCTTTAAGTCTACCTGCAGATAAAGCGGATTTTCGGATGCACACTATGGAAGGCGGGGCTGCAAAGAGCTGACAGTTCTCGCGCTGCGTTTGGTGCGAATGTGACAACAATGAGCTCAACCTGGGAAAGCAAATAGAAACGTCTCTGAACAGCTCATCCTCAACTTATTTTCATGAACGCTGCCGCCGTGACGGCCGGTGATGAAACCACATTTCGGCCTATTTACAGGGGGGGGTTGCCTGGCCAGGCTTCATCCTAATCAACCTGGCTGCTGTGTTTGCTCCTTGGCCTAAAAACCCGGTGTGTTATCATCTCTCCTCAGACCGCCGACTGGCACCAACTGGATCGGGCTCCCTCGGCCTCCACGTGGCGCTACTAATGAGCACCAGGAGGCTCGGTGGCAGGGATCCGTGTTCTGAGCTGTACGTGGGAGGACCGGCTGCCCCGACCCTGAAGCCGAGGCTTCCCGGGTGACACCGGGGGCTGCGGGGTGGAGACGCTTCTATAATCACCTGTTATCTGTCTGAAGCAGCACCTGAGCCGCCGACTCTGTGAAGCACGGCGACACGACAGATCCCACACACACACGGCAACCGACGAGAACGCCGGTGACTCACCTGAGCGCTGCAAAATCTCAATTTTAAATTAGGCGGCGCCTGCAGAAACGACGCTACAGGCCGCTTGAGTCGCACGATGTTGCACTTCACACCGCAGCAGGTGTCTGACGCACCTTTTTCATCATGGCACCATTGCTCCGCCACACTCTCACCCACGCCTCCATCCCCAGCATCCCGTCGAATCCGACCCTAACCCGAACCCAGACATCGGATCGCTGTCTCCAGGTGTGTTAATTATTATATCAGTTTACTGCTGGAATATCAGCTGAGCAGGAAACATTCATCAACCGAGGAAAGGATTAGGAGATAAATATCTTTCATCACTGCTCCGTCGGATGTTTATACTGTGCACAGCATGTTTTTGTTTAACAGGCTACGATAAGGATTTATTTTATGCTGGTTACGATTGTTTTTAGTCCATCTGATGATCGGCGGTATAGAATAAAAAAATGAACAAAGCAGGTCTTTGATCAGGTGTTGAGGTATTTCCCATCATGCCTTGGGTGCTGCAGATCAGAGAGAATGTGGTGGCAAAATTACCGTCATCTACCGTTTCAGATGTTAAAAAAATTCTCTTTGTGAGATTTATGAAATGAGCTGAAAGGAAAGCGTTTCTGCAGGAAGATGAATGGAGAACAGATCGCTGTGGTTTTATTAAGCGCGTTCTCTAACAGGTTTAATGATCAGTCATCCCAGAACCCAGAGTGTGGCGTGGAACGCCAGGCCCATGTCAAGGTTCTCCTGTCGGAGGTTCTACTTCTGAAGTTGACATATTTTGTGGACTGGTTGGTTTAACTACTTGTTAAAAAAAGAAATACTCAACTTGAGACGTGAGGTTTCTTCTCATGTTTGTTTAGAAGTGAAACGATCAATCATTTCATCAGTTCTCACCATTTTCAAACAGAATCCAAAATCATCCGTGTGAACGGGACGACGCTGTTGATCCAGTTTTCCTCATAGTTGCATCATTTGCTGTCCAGAAAAATTTGTGGGGGTGAAAAAATAAACAATCAACGACACGCCACGAGCCCGCTGTCGCTTCTATCGCATCTTTTTCTTCGGCGCCTGATTTATACGTAGAAGTTTAAAGAGATAAAGACGAACAATAAGTCCGGATTGTGTCCTCCATTGTAGCGGGGAGCCGCGTTAGATGACATTTCACAACAATTGATTCCCATCATTGGTTCAACCTTTTCGGCGAGCCCGGCTCTGACCTACACAGACTCCACGGGGAGTCCCGATGCCATTGAGACTGGCAACAAAGCGCCCTTCAATCGATCGGCCCTCACCTAAATATAAAGCCCAGCGAGAGAGCCGGTGTCTGCTAATCAATGGTGAACTAGAATATACAGACCTGAAAGATCCCCCCCCCCGTAATCTAATGATCTCCATGAGGTGACGAAATGTCAGCCGAGAACATTGCTGTCATTTTTACTTGCAGTTTTGCAGCGGAAATGTTTCCGGGTCTAATTATAAATGTTCGGCTGCTTTTCTTCATAACAAATCTGCAAACAAACGTGACCTTTACAGACAAAAGTAATATTCCAGCACGCTGAGGCACCATCAGATTGATAGTTTTGCTGTGTTAATTAATCTGTATCTGCTCTTTAATAAACGTATTCTTACGTCCCCTGCCTTCTCTCTTTCTCTCTCTGCCTCGTCTCTCAGCAGGAGCCCTGCTTTGCTCAAGGCTATGCGCCGCATCTCCCTCCATCTCTCTGCGGTGAATATTTCATGTCGGCTTTCAAGTGTCGTTTCCATACCGGGGAGAAGGGCTCGTGTCTTGCTAGTGGTCTTACCCGAACCCCTTCGTTGTGAAACGTCTCTGTGTCAGACAACGTGACAAATCTGTTATCAGGACGGCTTTTGATCAGAGAATGCAAATCCAGGCTTGTGAATTTGTATCAACGGTGGGGGGGGGGGGCTCACGAAGAAGCTGTGAAGCCGAACAACATGGTCACCTGGCAGAGAAGCGGCGTGCTGAATGGCGGTGGCCCTCACGGCCCCACAGATAGACTACTTTGGTGAAGTCCTCCGTTTCTATCTTTCTCTTTTCATCTCCTTCCCAACCTGTCTGCGCCGTTGCCCGGGGTAACGGCGATTTAAGCTGTCAGACAATTCAAGACCACAAATTCCCTCCTTAGTGGCTCACTTTTAAGACCAGCGGGTCCCACTCGTTTGCATTCGGCCAATTTATATCCTCGGGTCGCCTTTCCTGAGCGCACGATGGTAATAGACCAATTTTTATTTATTTATTTTTTAAACCGGAAAAGGGGTGAAATGGAATAAGGAAAGGAGGAGGAAAATGCTAATGTCAGTGATTATGGAATAACGGGTGACGGGAAGGGAAGGGGACAAAATCTCAAGAGCATATTTATAGTTATATATTTAAATCAATATATGTTTTATTCATGCGGCGCATTCACCATGGCAGAGGGAGCATGCAATAACTTGCAATGGTTCAGCCTTAATTCGCTTTGGCATTACTTTGTGTGTTGGTGTCCACGTGTGGAGCATCCACGTCGCACGCTTCAGCTTGATTGATTACAGGTGCTCCTTCAGGCCATGCTGGACGTCCTACAGCGTCGGGCGGTCTTATTTCGTCTAGTTGACGAAATAAGACTCCTAAAATGTCCTCTGTGTCCCGGCTGCTCCGTTTGCTGCTGGCGATGTCTTGCGAATGAAGATCTTCCGTCACATCCCATCATCCGGAACACGGTAACCGCTGAGGCTATGGAATTATCCGGATTGGCTGCACAAACATTACAGCTGATATCCTCCCAGACCTGCTGCCGCCCTGGACACGAATCCAATCTGTGGCCAGGAAACAGCGTGGAACCCTGGATGACCGGCGATGACAGATGGGGCACGGAGATACCGGAGACCAGTGTGGCAGTCAGTCTTCCCCACAGACGCTCTGTTGTGACAGTGATGAGCCATCCATAGAGGAGGAGGGAGGTGCAGGAGGAGGAAGTGGGAAGAATGATGGGGAGGCGCTACAGTGCCAGACAGCGGGCTCATGATTTACCCGCCGGTATCAATCATATAAGCAACAGACGGGCGCCGAGGACGGGAGAACACCCCAGAACCCAAGAACCTTCTATTCTTTTTTATATCAAACGTGTAAACAATAGATGATCAATTGTTTCTGCAGATTAGCCAAAGTTGCTCTGTCAAGGTTCGGGAAATGACGTTACCACGGTTTAAATAAAACAAGCGTGCAAATAGAAAGAACTGAAATTCAACCGAGACTCCAGTAAACTCACATCTCAGCCACCGTCCAATCGAAAGCTCACATCCTGCTCACCGTTACAATGAGAATAACGTTTGTCGCTTTAATACCGTGCAACATAAACACAGAAAGCACGTCAGGCCATGCGTGAATGAGAAATCTACGACTTTACTTATCTCAGACGGAGCACAGACGGTTCCTCCGGGTGCTTTTGTTGCTCAATAAAACTTCACGGCGCCGCAGAAATGCTTGAAGATGAACGAGGAGCGCATCGTAACTCTGTTATTGCAGCGTTCCACATCCTTAAGTGTCCCCGTATTCACACTTGAATGATTTGGTCCGGCGGTATAAAGCGGAACTTTGCGACCTCCCTGTGTTTGCAATAGCAAGCCGGAACGAGTCTGGTGGTGACGGCGGGTAAAGAGCGCTCGTTAGCCAGGACAACAGCACTTGATTATCGCTGGCTGAGACCACAGCTCGAGCTCGCCTCCGTTTGACACCGGGGGGGGGGGGGAGCAGCCGCCGTCACACTGATGAGGGAATCCTCTCAGCTCAGCGCTGCCGGCACGTTGGAGAGGACTTTGACCGAACGCCAAGCCGTTGAGAAGACTTCTGTTTGGGTCGTTCCATCAGCGTGTCTGTTGTTTTTGACTCAACGCCATCCGAAGCGAGGCGTCGCTTCACCAGCTGTCCGTCTCAGAGACGAGTTGTGGCTTGTGGGCCCCCCCGGATCTTGGGCTCTAAGAGGCGCCCAGGGATCATTTAAATATTCTACATGGTTGGAACCGGGCTGCTCTGCAGCTTAGAAGGCTTTGGCTCACAAAGCTAACAACCCTCATGAGCAGGGATGGCCACCGGTCCAGCATCCAAGAACCACACGCAGTTAGCGGTTAGCATGTAGCCGCTAACAACCCGGGTTGATCACAGTTATGCAATTAGGAAAGGAACCTCTGGGCTTTAAGACAAGACGGAAAGAGGAGCAAATTTAATTCATTTATTTGAGAAAAGACACCATTAGTTAAAAATGAAAAGCACCCCGGAGTTTTTGGATTTCCAGGTTACACACACACAAAAACAGCAATTTAGCTGCTCGCACATCCCCTTATTTTCATGTTGTTAATATTCCGCTCATCTTCCGCTTTTCTCTCACGTGAAATTAACTTCTGCAGCTTCTTTATTTGCAGCTCTCAGCTACAAACAGTAGAAGTAAGGCATTACAGACAAGCCAATGGTGACCTTAATATACGCAGAACCCGCCCCCTAACCCTACTCTTCATCACGGGCGTAGCTTCGGATCCTCGTCACACTGAGGATCGCTAAAGAAGAGCTCGTCCGTGGCTGATCATGTGAAAATAAAGAGAGTGGCTCGGTGCGATGATGATGATGATGATGATGATGATGAGAGAGCCGACTGGCTTCCACTTGAGACCAGCATCAGAAAGTGTCAGAAAAAGGATGGCGCAAGCAACGAGCAAGCAACAGCGACTTTTCAGATCCAGTCCGATATTAGAGACTGTTGACAGAAGCAAACGAGGCGAGAATGACTCAGGGAGCGAAAGGGCCGCTCGCCGTGTCTCTCCATCAGCACCCGGGCGCCATGGACGGGCTGGGGGTGATTTAAATACACTTTTTGATAAGCAGTTCTCAGCTGAAAGGAGGTCGGGGGTGGGGGGCTGTTAGCAGGAAGCTGTGTGTGTGTGTGTGTGTGTGTGTGTTGGGAATGTTTTCTCCGGCAGTATAAAGCGAATGTGTCATCTACTCCGGGGAGAAACGCCTCAGTCACTCAGGTCGATTGGAAGAGGGGAGTTACAGCGCTTCCTGATACCTGCAGACCATAAAAACGGACAATTTTGTCTCTGCCACATTCGTTTTAGGAAGTCATGAATCATATTTACAGGTTCCTCTGCACTCTTCCCTTTTCCATCCGTGGCGAGAACGTCAGCGGCTTGTCAAGTCGGGAAAAATATAAACGAGGAAAAAAACAAAGGCCGACCTCTAAGTGACGCGTCGGCCTGCAGAGGCGTCTAAAACGAAGCCGTAAAGGAAACGTCTTAGGCATTGGTGGATATGCTCATATTATGGGATGTCTGGGAAGGCTGGAAGCACAGAGGAAGCAGGATTTAAAACACAGGTAGATTTAAACCAGCCAGCATAGCTTATATCCTTATTATTAAATGTTGCGCCCGCAAAATACATCTAGAATGTAAAAAAATAAATAAAACACTGTATTCACAAGAAAATAATTTGTGGTGGTAAAAATCCTGGTTAGGTTTTTACGACGAGTCATCATTTTTGTCAGCGTAAATCCACTCTGAGGTCCCACGGTTCTATTTTCAGCCTGAGCCCCACTCTCTGGATTCACTAAATTCCTTTTTGTGTCTCTCTCTCTCTGCGAGATGAATAAAATATCTATATAAAGTGCAGGTTCCGACACGACGCGAGTCGTCATGGGTGTAAAAGCGATGCTTTCTCGCTCTGCAACATGCAAAGCATTTTCATCTCGAAGTGAATTACAGTTTCAGGATGTAGAAAAAAAAAAAAGAAGAAAAAAAGAAAGCTTTGATTCCTCCTCTGGCGAGAGACGATTACCGCGGGAATGTGCTTCCTGTGGAATCCTGAGCGACTGGCGGTGTTTAAAGTAACAAATGATCGAGTCCTTATATCGCAGATGCATCAAAAATATTACCCAGACAGATAAGATTGAAAAATGAAACTCAAGAAAAGGAAGCAGGAGCCGCTCTTATCTCGGATGGGTCGTATCTCACGTGTTTGTTTGTTTGTTTTTTTAGGCCGGGAGAGATGGCATCTGTTTTTTTTCTTTCCGTCCCACGCTGCCGTCGGTTGATTGATACAAAATGGGGCAACAAAGGATCCTCCTCCAGACGACGCCGCCTGCCTGCGCCCGGTTCCCCGCCCGTGATGAATGCAGTCCCTAACTTGCTCTGGCAGGCTGGGGTCCTGCAGGACCCTTAATGTTGCGCACCAGCGTCACATTCCCGTCATTGACTCCCCCCCCCCCCCCCCCCCGTCATCGTCGGCCACGTCGAGCACATTTTTTCACGCTTTCTGCGCCGCTTAAGCCGAGTTCAGACAGGTAGACGTCACGGCAGACGATCTCTGCCCGACTCGACGACGCATCGGAGCGCATCTTCCAGAGAGAGCTGGAATCACAGAAGACAGCCCACTTTGAGGGGAACCCAAGGCTGAGGGCCAGTCAGGAATCTGCCCCCCAGCCGGGGCCGGATCCTCCCGGGTGGCCGAGGCAGCCGCTGAGCTCTGAGATGATTTAACTGCATGGTTGACAACTTCTGCGGCGCTCATCCAGGCCGCCCGGGTCCCACAGAGAGCACACATCACCCACTTGAAAGCAACGCTGCTTGACAGCGACATTGTGGGACTGCTTTAATTTGGTATTCACTTCGTTTCTCAGCAGTTTTGGGGAAGTTTTGCAAAAAAGTATTGGTTTTGTATCTGGCTTTTTTTTTTATTGAAGCTTACACTCAGTACAACATAATTCCCATCTATTTTCCATTTAATTCTCTCTTAAACCGCATCTGGGTTGTTGTTTTTTTTCCCAAAGTGCATCTTCAACAAATCCCAGACGCAGGGTGAAACGCTAGCTTCGCGCCGTTGCGTGCATAATTGAAACTCCTCGGCTGACTTGGAACTTCCTGAGCCTTTTCGTGGAGACGACAGATGTTGGAAACAGGAGAATTACATTTAGCTGTGTCAGAGCGTCCAATTGTTTTCATGAAAGTTTCATAAGCGCACGTCCTTCCTCAGGATCCTGAGTGAAGGCGTGTCGCCAGAGAGAGGGGACTCGGCCGGAATCACTTATAGAGCAGCCTCTGCCGCTCGTCAGAGTTCTTCACATGCAGCGTGTAACATACGGATGAGATGTTATTACGCAACCTCTGTGGGATTTATTGCCTTTATTATCCGTCTGTGAGCGACAAAACTAAAAATGTTGAAGAAGGATCATGAGGAAATTTTCAGGAAATCTTGGGAATTTTAACAGGAACAGGATTAGATTTGAGCGGTGATCCAGAAGAGATCTGATATCAATGATATCACCGTGAATCCAGTTGCTAAAGCTTTGTTTTCATGGTTAAGGAATCTAAAAATCTAGATTGAACAATGCTAAGCTACTTCTCGGCCCATATTAAACGCTTTCTCTTTACTATGCAGCTCACTGATGCGCTTTTAATTAATCCATCTTTAGGGTAAACATAATTTCCCAGCTGCACAACAGGAACGAGCGTGACATTAAGCATGAGGTGGAGACGAGATATTAAAGTGGCAAAACGACAAAGTGTTTATCCGGGAAATTTAAATCCTAATAGAATTTTACACGCGTGACCTCAAGGTCCGATCAAGATTGTCCCCGTTGTTCCACGATGTTTCAGCGTAACAAGCAGGAAACGGCCGAATCGACTGAAGCCTCCGGGGCTGCGTATCAAAGAGAGCCTTCCGAGGAGCCTTATTGACTCAGTCGCTCTACAAACAGGAGAAGGCCTCAAGCTTCATCACCGCTCGTCTTTCCTTGTGTTCCTAAGACGTCTTGTATCAACAAGGAATTTGTTTTAAGAGATTAGTTTGCACTTCGGGGTCATTTTAAATCAACGTAAGCGCTCTCGCAATTACGTTTTACCAATCGGGATTATTCTGTGCTTATATTGCGCAGCTAAACCCAATTAAAAAAGCTATGAGAGGGAGCTGGAAAGAAAACAAATATTAGATCTAGTTAAGCACCGGCCACGGGAACACCAAGACGTTACGATTCTCTGCAGCCGCCGCGTCGTATTCCACCGCGGCGTGGGAATGACCACTAAACGCACTTCGCACGGCGGTTCTTGACGAATAGCACATCAGGAGAGGTCATCGCCGCTCATCTCGCCATTAGTCACGCAAACTCTCAGAGGCGTCTGGCCGGTTTAAAACGCATTATTGTTACCTGGTGCCGGGGCGGGTTCAGACAGGAGTGGGGGGGGGGGGGGGGGGGGTGCTTGGAATCTAGTTTCATCCGACCACACAAACCGGTTCGGCTGCGTTTAGTGCCGACGGCCCGGAGTTCAGTTGCCCTTTGGACCAAAGCTGCAGAAGGGATTGTTTGACGTGTTGGGATGCAATGCAAATGAACCTATAGAAAAAGTTAAATACGCTACAGCAATTTGCCCTGCAGAGTCATCAGCCGCCGCCGCCGCCGCCAGTGTTTAGGTTTACAATCCTCCTAAAGAGTCAGTGTCTTGCAGACTTATTAAAACACGCTGTAATACAATCTGCCTTTACTCCATTCTCTCGTCTCTATCGATTAAGATGTCTAATAGAGATTTGAGAAATGCTCACCATCGGACTAAAAAAGGTTTTCTAAAGCTCGGGTCTTAGGTCTACTTAATACGTATAATGATTCTGTAGCATTGCTGAACCCAACTAGACCCGAAAGAGACTTTATATCAAGGGCGGCTTCAGAGATCATTTAAATGTCTGTCTTGTCGAGACAGAAATAAAACTGGATCAAAACTACATAGAACAAAGAGTCGTAATTGAGCGCGTGGTTTTTTCTAACCGTTTTTCAAACACATTTCATTTGCCGACTTGAAACTTTTGCGTCAGGTACGCTGTGATGTCACGACAGGTTGCCTCTCTGGCTCAGAAGTAAATCACAAAAGCACCTTGAAGCCCATCAAGGACAGAACTGGAGTCGCTCTTCCTACCTTGAGGTCTCACAGATCAGCTAAGACAACCGTCTGTAGTTTTATTTTTAGCGTAGCGCGACGGAGCTTCACATCCAACAGTCTGCAAGAAAATGAATACTCATTTGCATTTTACAGACGGGCAGGACTATTGTCTGAACAAGCCTTCTCTTTTGTTTGGCTGCATTATACAATATGATCTTTCGATGGATTTAATCTATTGATTTAATCCAACATAGTGTCTATGTTTAGCAAATCAAACCATGCACTCAGGGTAAGGAACCTAACGCCGAATCGTACATCAGCTGCTGCTGAAACCAAAGACAGGGGAAGATAATCGGACAATCAAACAAGCAATAAATATTTTAATGCACCAGCAGGGGACCAAAGAGTCATTAAAGCGAAACATGACTCGCATATACGCTTTTAGCTACAGGTACATTAATTAGACATTCATTAATATTTTAACTTTATCAGAGGGAAGTATATTGATTTAATTGCACTCTGCTTATATTGCTTTATATATAGCATAAGTATTGTCTGAGCACAGAGCCGTCTGTCCTGAGCGTTTTAGACATGCCCTAGAAATATAAAATCTCCTCGCGCGCCGCCGTGCGTAAGCTCCTAACTTAAATTAATGACACTTTCCTCACAGATTAAGGCTCTCATCTGCCGCCGCCGCTGCCGCAATCGGATTTCCAGAGATATACAATTTATAACAGGATTCACGGATCGTAACGAGCTTACCCGTCCGAGCCAGAGCTGCAAATGTTCTCGCATAAACAGGGTGCGACTGCATCAGTGCATTTGTAAGTGCGTGCGTGTGACTGTACATCAGGGGTTATGCCAGTGCTATCATTAAAAAAGGTGACAACGGTTGCTAAGGGAACGTGCAAGTGAGCCTTGGACCCAGCATGTTCCTGAACATCCATGTGTTGATGTACATCTTGTGTTCCTTAAAAGTAAAGAGCATGTTTCTACGCTGCGGATAATCAGGTCGAGGGATGGAAATAGCCCACGGCAACGGTGGGAGTGACTGCATTAGCAGCTGCATGCAGGGACACGCCGCCTCCTAGAGAAACGGTTATGTTTGTGCTACAGTAAGTCACCCTACCGAGCCCCCCCCCCCGGAGGGCACAGGTCCCTTCAGTAAACGATCATGACCTGGCAACATCATTAGGCAATTGCTATGTGGCAGCAGATCCTTGGCGGAGCGATGAGCAGGAAGACTCAGCTGGGAAACGCTTTTAGTACACTCGGAGGTGACGGGGATAATATGGGCCGAGCACCTTCAGCAGAGCGGCACATCATTTATACGCTTCAGCTATAAATAAAGATTTGTTCACGAGCCAAGATCAGGCGCTAAGCAGCCATCCTCATTTTAGGAACTCTAATTCACCGTAAACCGAACAACCTCCTCCGGACGGCAGGGAGGAAGGAAGGAGCGACGACGCCATGAAAGCGAGGTCCAATCCGACAGCACGGGCCTCCGGAACCACAAACATCAAAGATGACATTCAAGCAATACAAATACAAGAGCAAACGTGAAAGGGTTCGGTTGAGGATGTTGCTCTTCTGCTGCGTGGGTTGCATAAATTAGCATGTCGAGCTAACTAGTAACGCGGAATAACACTGCTTCCAGGCATAGATGCATTTTATGGCAAAATGAAAGGCTATATATATAATAAATGTTCTCTTTCGACATGAATTTAAGTTAAAACTTGGCTTCATTCCCTTGTCTGTCAGGTTTCATAATGGGCCGTGAGGCCATTCCCCATTAAAAGTTAAAAACGAAAGATGCTAAGTTAGACATTTTAAAATCTAATTGTTCTTTAATATAATTATTACTCAGAGGACTAATATAGGCTTTTAAGATGTCTTAAAAAAATTCAGACTGGAAGTTGCAAACCAATTCAAATGGTTTAAATTAGCATAATTAGCTTGCCAGCTAACGATGGAATCTGGAGATGACAGTTTAAATTACAGCCTGGCAATTTAGCGACCCTTTCTCTGCTGTAAAACGAGTTTTGTCTTCTTAAAATAAGTGAATATAAGAGTTCACTTTGGCTTCTGCACTTTTGACCAACTCTTGACTCTTTACGTCAACTGGCAGCTGCGTCTGTTTGTTTTCTGATGCCTCAGTCGTAAAAACCTTTGATGAGCAGCAGCCATTTTTCACGCAGCCCCGAAGAGAAGCTTTCAGAAACACATCAGGATATTCAGAGGAAGGCGAGCGCAGCGCGCGCCATCCATCCAGCTGACAAGCAGCTATTAAACCCAGTTGAACTGCCGGCGTGAAGTAAACATTTGGAAAGGACTAACGCTAATGACTTTCAGGGAGAATAAAACACGTTCAAGAGGCGTTTATTAAGGGACAGGTTGCATCGCAAAAAGGACAAATGTGCCTCTGTTGTTCGAGTAATAAAGCTTTGAGGTGTTTGTTTTTTAGAAATGGACTTTTGCATCATCCATCAGCCACAAAGCAAAAAAAAACAAAACAATACTGCATTACTAACCAGGGCTCCGGTTTCGTTTCCATGGCGAGCAATGCTAATACAAGCATTCACTTCAACATCTCCCACACAAATCAGAAATGAGATGATTGCTGCCTCGTCTCAATCGGCCATTTCAACGTCAAGACGGCCGTCGGCGCGAGTCACCATGTAATCGCCCGTCCAGCGTGCTAAATCATTGGTTCTCGGAAAGAAAGCGAGATGGGGAGCCGCCTTCATTGAGCGGTAATTGAGCGATGAATTACCCCTGTATCAACGCCACCGGTTCTGGTTGAGCAATACATTAATTCCCTCCCCTTTAGTAATTTATCCATTGGAGAAGGAGCGCTCCCCTTAGCCATCGGACGTGGAAAAAGAGATGGCTTCCCCCCCGGTCGGGATTCTGAAGGTCTGCAGCGACATTATACCATTTCATTATATAAAGTCACGTCTCAGATTGACTCGTGGAGCCTCGCCGCTCCCGGGGGAGAAGGGAAAGTTTCACATGAACTAATGCAATCAGCCACAGTGAAACGCAAGATCTCCCAAAATGTGATTATATCTTCTATAATTGGGTCGACATCTCATCCCAGAGAAAGAAGAAGAAAAAGAAACACACATCTATAAGAGTGATAATTGGAGACAGAGAATGAAATGTCTGCGTGGAAGAAAGGCAGATAATTTTAAAAAGGATAGAAATCTGTGCTCACGGAGAAAAGAGAGGCTGACAAAGAAAGGATAAATAAAAAAAGAGGACAATCTTTATTCCAATCTCTCAAACCGATAATAAAGTGTGACAATTTCAATTCAAACTCATGAAAGAAAGCTCGGCAGAGAATGTCGGGCGACTACAAAGACCAGAAGGCAAGGCGGGGGCGTGGCTTGCTTTACAGCTTCGCAGTAATTATACAGATCAACGGCGCATAACGAAAACAGGTCAGGGGTGTCCGAGTCCGTGAAGTTACGAGACGTACAAGTAAAGCAAAAGGAAATAAACGACAAGATCTTCAAGGGCCCAGTGTGCTGATTCATCGCCATCGAGTGGTGAGGATGTTTCCCCCAGACGAGTCCACTCTCTTTTGGTAGTTTCGCCGTTTACCTACTCGGAACGCAGGACATCGTTTTGCGGGTCGGTCAAAACGCTCTTTTAGCAACTTTGACGCACTAGAAACTGATGCAGCTTCTGCTCGAGATGCAAATGACAGCTTCAGATATGGAGCGCGAGTTAAGATCACTTCACCGCACCGCAGTTCCCAAGGTCAAGTCGGAACGCAGCGCTCCTTCGAGTCCCCCTTAAGAGGAAGCTCTCGTTGCTCATTTCAAATTTGGGATTGCTTCGTAGCTCTGTGGGGGGGGGGGGGGCAGAAAGCAAGACTGTTGCAGAGACAGTCGTTATTGGCCAATAGTAACCCCCCTTCAACGTGAATCAGTCGAGACTTGCAACGTTAGACAACTAAAGATTTTCCAGGTAGAATTTCTAGCAGCCACCTGACTCAACGGAAGCCATAACCCCCCCCCCCCACTCTTTGATTTCAGCCACGATGTACGCCTCTATCACCAGAGTATGAAAACTGGGTTGAAACGCTTTTCTATGTGAAGACTACAAACATGAGGGGTTTGAACTAGGAAGACTACAAACATGAGGGGTCTGAACTAAGCGCGGCAGCAGAGCGCTGTTTCGAACGCGCCGTGTTGTAAACCTGAACCCGTGCTGCTGAATTCAATGCAGCAACCAGCGATGGAGGACAGGATGAAATATGGAAACCGACGACAGCCGGCCTATCTGAGGAATACGAGCTGTTAAAAAGCCTCGGGAGCTACTGATGCATGTTATGGGCGTCTGTCAAGCAGGCATGAGCTTCTACACTTGACGTTTCTGGCTTGGTTGGCCACGTTGGCTTGAAATGAGTTTAAAAATATATATGCATGAGCCTATTTTCCAGCGTCAGGCTGACTGATAGCGATTATTCCGGCTCTCCACACTAACGGGCGGCTCAGGCGAGGAGTTAGTTGGAATATCCGGCACTCTGCCTCCCTAGTAGACGCATTCAGGCAGCGACATACAATAATATTTTTTTTGGGGGGGGGGGGGTTTGTGAGCGCGCAAAATAGATATAAACAGAAATGAGTCAGATACAGTCACACGGAATAAAGCCCTGGTCGGTTGAGTCCTAAGAAATAAGCGGCTCGTTTGGTTCGCAGTCGTCCCGCCTCGATTAAAGGGCGTTAGTTTCGTCGGTTTCTGCGAGCGGCTGATCTGACAGACCGACGGACAACAGTTTGTGCTGAAGGGCTGCGGAGGAGAAGCGGAGTGGGAGTAGATTGATGTCTTTGAGTTTCATGTCACTAAACGACGAAGGGAGCCCCCCCCCCCCCATTAATCCGTCTTCTTCTCCTTGGGATCCTTTTCCTCTTCGGGGCCCTCCAGCTCGTAAGAGCGTCGCCTCCCGTCCTCTTCTTCCTCCTCCTCCTCACCATCCTCCTCCTCATCATCCTCCTCTTCATCCTCCTCCTCCTCGTCAGTTAGTCCCTCCCTCTTGAGAGGATCCATGTCATCGGAACCGTCGTCCGAAGTGGCCGTGAAGATGCCGTAGCACATCAGGCTAATCACGCCTAGCGGTAGGCCGAACAGGAAGCAGCCCAGGATGGGAGAGCTGCGGAATACCGACTGAAGTGGGGGGGGGGGGGGGGGGGGGGGAGGACAGGGAGGGATGAAAGAGAGGCATTCAATTCGGATTCATCTATTTTACCACAAGGCGAGACCGCTTACGGACTTTCCCAAATCAGCGTCTGTCTCTTTACGCTCAGTTTGCCGAGGCCCTGCCAAAACGTTTAAACCTACAGCTACACGTTGCACAATGCATGGAATACAGTAGGATAATTGGGGGGGGGGGGGGGGAGATATCAGCCTGATCGAGGATGGCGGAGTAAAGTATTTATCAAACGAACTGCGTTTTGTTTTTAGCTTCGATTTTATTCATCCGTTTATTATTATTATTCATTTATTCGCTCATTTGCATGCCGGCTGTGTTGTTGAGAGGTCGGTCACAAATTATCTGCAGGAACTCAGGCAGGCTTTAATATTAATTAATTTCTGTCGTGTAATTCCGGGATGCTTGTTTGTATTCCGTCTTGTTCCGTCTGCTTTTTTGTTTTGTTGTTTACTCCTGACCAGATTGGAGAAGTTGTCGTCTTTCATCTCCTCCTCCTCCGGGTCTCTTGTACTTTTAACTGACACGTACTTTGAACTGAAATAAATCTAACACAACAAACGCCGGTCTTTACTCGGCTGCCCGTCTGGAGATATTTTCTACAGACAGACACTTACCTAAAATCCAATGCCCGTAAACACTCGGTTTTTTTAAGACCCTTCGAGGCCTCCCATGATGCATCTGTGAGGTGGAAGCAGTGGCCGCATGAAGCCAACAGTTTGTTGTTCTCCCCGACTAAAGAAAGTCTTATTCTCATCCATAGAAAACATGTGTGAACCCCCCCCCCCCCCCCTCGTCTCCGGCGGGCATGGCGGCGCCAGAGAACTGAAGGACAATCTTCTCTTAAATGATCTTCGTGACAAATGAGTCATTTGGCCTTAATATCGGAGACGGTCTCCCCCATGAGCGCTCGTTTGCTTCAGCTTCTGTCAGCCGCCGAGCTCAGGAAACGAGGAATATTCCCATCCCCTCCAGTCCCCGCCCCCACCGCCGCCAGATGGATGGTAACTGCCGGTGCCGCGTGGCGCTCGATGAGTCAGAGATGGGCTATCCTATGCTAACACAGCAGGGCTCGGCGCCATTGAGCCTAATGTGGCTGCTTTCTGTCAAACGCGTTTTTAGACGGGCACTCTGGGGGGCCGAGGCGATGGCTGGCGTTTCTCTGCTTTTGCATCACGCCACCGTGAGCTACACGCTGCTGGGGAAGCTCGCAGGTCACCCGCAGGAGTCGACGCCCTTCTCACGGGAACTCACTAGACGTCTCGCTAATGAGACCAATTAAAACCTTTGCTCTTACACGGCCTAGAAATGTAATATTCTGTTTTAGCTTCACCTTTTCTACGAGGTCGTGCTCAAACTGTGAAACACAGCCTGACGGCAAAAAAATTAAGTAAAAACATCTTTCTGAAAGCGCTTTCTAAAAGTTACACAGGTCGCCACGTCGTAGACGTTGAAGGACATCGTGAAGGTCGACGTTGAGCTTAAAGTACAGCCGATCCAACATTGCACGACCATTTTCATTTCCTTCAGCACCTCCTGCAGCGTAAACCAGTGTCTCCTTTCCCCGTGCCGTGTTTACAGCCTGTGGAGAATATCTCCTCGCTCCCAGGGTTGTTTGTCTCCCAGAGGAACACAGCAGGGCACCCAAGCATTTGTTTTTCTAGCGTTGCTGAACTTTGGCGGCGGCTGCATAAACATATTTGCTAATTGGCAAGCGCCAGCCGCCGTGTGAAGCGTGTTAACAAGCACCGAGGTGTTCTGTTCACGAGTAGCGGAACAATGGCTGAACGGAGGACTGGGTGTCATCAGCTGGGTAGCCGGTTAGCTTAGCGCTAGGTCTTGGAATCAGGTGATGGAGGAGACCAAAACAGAGGCGCCAGATTTACCTCAAGGCAGGGCAGGCATAAGAAATCCTAGTGGCGTGTCGGCTTGCATTCTCCGAGTGTTTCCTTCAACAGCGTTGCGTTTCTGCATCCTGATTCCTTACCATGATGGTGGATCTGGCTTCAAAGAACAAACGCTGGATCCTCTGGAAGACGCCGTCTCCTCCGTGCGCCTGCAGGGGAGACGGGGACATGACACATTTAGAATCCAAAGCACAGGGCTTCGTCCGTCCTACTCTGGCGTGAACAACGCCGCGTAATTATTAGTGGACAATCCCTAAATGATGAAACAATTATCCACACGTCAATAACAACGCTCTCAGGTAGGTCATGTGATTGCTGCCACCCTCTCGACATTTAAACTGCACGACGTTATCCGGCGTGTCAGAGTCTCGTTTGCCGAGCAGCGATTCCGCTCTGCCTGAGCTCAATTACCGGCGGCGGCACTCGGGCAGCCGGCGCCGCGATGCCGATTTAACAGGACGGCCAATTAGTGAGCGATGACTAAGCAGGACTTCTGTGAATGAGCCGAACGCGGTAACGAGGCTCGAGATGCGTTCAGACTATTTTATCTCCGGCTTCCTCGCATCCGTGTGCCTTGATGGTCGCATTTCTGATGCAAATGGACTTTTTGGTCTCAGAAAAAAGCTGACCAAGTTTTGCTTTACTCCCATCATTCTGTGCATCGCCACCAAGCAGCCTTGGGACACTTCACGGCGTGAATAGGCTGAAAGCTGTCCAGGTTCTGGGAGGATGTGGACGACAGGAACAGACGTTTCTTTCTGCTGTTTATTTGGTGAGAGTTTGGTCTGCTTTGCCAGGAAAAAAAAAAAAGAAATAGCCCAGACCTTCCATGGAAAAATGGGAAAAGGCCTCTGGAATTAGAGCAGATAATCTACTCAGTAAGGCCAGCGGAAAGAAATCTGAACATGCAAGGGAGAAAATATCTCATCTGGAGAAAACATCCAGGGAGGACTTAGCACAGGAAGCTACATGCCTGATTACTGAAGGCTACTGGTGCGACTACAATGGGGCGCGACACCCGGGTGAATGCATAAACAGCGTGGCGGAGAGAGAGAAGAAGAAGAGCCGGACCTGCGCAGAACCGTCCAAAACGCCGTTGATGAATTGGACCAGCTGCTCCATGGTCTCGACCGGCGCGCCGGGCAGGAAGTACTGCTCGTTGGATGTGTTGAGGATGATGACGGAGGGCACCTTCACCTCGCTGAGGAAAAAGCGGGAAGCACGGCGTTTAATCATCTTAACCCCAGCGCCTCGGACTGCCATTATCAAAGCGCATCATTAGGTACGAACAAATGGCGGTTTCATGAAGAACAAATTGTAACAGAGTGAGGCAAACAAAAAGCCTTTGTACTCGGAGCAGCCGAACTTCTCCCATGAGCATTCTTTCAAAGGGAGGATTTCTCATCTCAACTAGGCCGCGCCGCATTTTTTCCTCCGTAGCATCTTCCTCTACCTTTTAATGCCGACAGTGAACGACTCGGGGCTTCGCGGGTCCGTGTCGGTCACAGCTAAA